>NC_068448.1:26772014-27072014 GCF_023373465.1 Oncorhynchus keta
TCTCTGGGGGTCATAGTTGACTGGTTCCATCGGGTCCAGCACTTCAGCTACCAGCCTACTGGGGTCTGTGATGTGAGGGAAGCGGGAAGAGTTGCAAAATAGGAGGAAAGAGGGGGACTTGGAGAACAATCTAGGCTGAAATTGCATCCCATTCCCTATAGTGTACTATTTTTGTCCAGAGCCCACGAGGAAGCACATGAGGCTCTGGACAAAAGTAGTGCAGTATATACAGTACTAGGGAATAGGGTGTAATTTCAGACACAGCCCGAGAGAGTACTAAGCAATTTGTATTAGCAACCAAACTTAAAACACAGTGACATGGGAATTAGCCAGTACATCGCAGGGGTTGAGGTCAATTCCATTTCAAAGAGTAAAATAGTCATCACACATTAATCAAAGAGGGTTTGTTTTCAATTCACAAAGTTAACTTCAAATCATTTCCTGTCGAAAAGAGTAATCGACCCCAACCCTCAGGTTGGCATTATTAAGATGTTGGTCCCATCCTGTTCAGCGGTAGAAGTGAAGAGGAGGTGCCAAAACACTCCCTCAGGATTTCAACCATAATCTGTAGTTATCTCTAATAACAGTGGCCACCTGTTTTTCAGAAACCATGGTCAAATCCATAATTTATACTTTCGGTATTGACATGGACTACTCCGTGCATGATAAGTAACGGAACAGCGAGCACAGATGTCTGGTTAAAGTGCTCGTTCAGGGAAAGCAAAAATAACAATATTTTGTTTACCAAGACACTACTCCAACATCAGTTGGACGAATGAGACAAATCATGTCAGTAAATAAAATGTACTTGAAAATATAATATGAAAAAAAAACTGCTCTCATATAATGAATTCGAGTTTGGGCATATTTGGAGGAGGATGCCGAAGACATTATCAAATGAGACCATTTGCCATGGATTAATTCATTTCACACCATCTCCCCCTCCAAAAGTAACATCTTAATTCACCGCGGATTGGATTCATATTTGAGCCACTGTCTTATTAATTTCAAAGGGGTTCAATCTGATATGCGGCTGCTATTATTGAAACTAAATTCAAGTTCTTTGGACATCATTGTGATTCTCCTTAAATAAGTGGGTCATTCCCTTCAGAAGATATTTTGACAAAACCTCCCCCCCAAAAATAACCATTTGGACTTGGAACATGCTAGGGGAGTCCCACACGTTCTATCCCAGCGAACAGCACCATGTCGGTCTGTGTTCCAGACACTGTGTCTGTATCCTAAATTGCACCCTATTACCTATACCTTATGGGCCCGGTTCAAAGGTAATGCACTATAAAGGGAAAATGGGTGTCATTTGGGACACTGCCTGTGAGACTGGTTAACATACCAGCCAATTTGTTTCATCTGATTTTGTGATAATGCAATTGTTCACTTTTCAGATGTTCAGTTTGTGTCATTCTTTAGTTTTTATTTAATGTTATGTTTGATGTGTTGCATTCCATGTCTGAAATGTGCTGTATAAATAAATCTTGATTTGTTTCAGCGACAGCCGCCACATGTGTTTTTTTGCCAGGCATCATTTCTCATGTGGTATTCCTCTGTAACACCATTACTGTATTATATTATTATTCTTGTCACGCCCTGAGCTTAGAGATCCTTATTTATTCTCTATGTTTTTGGTTAGGTCAGGGTGTGACTCGGGTGGGAGAATCTGTTGTTTTTGCCTAGTGTGGTTCCCAATCAGAAGCAGCTGTCTATCGTTGTCTCTGATTGGGGATCATATATAAGTTGTGATTTTCCGTTTGGGTTTTGTGGGGAGTTATTTTCTGTTTAGCTGTTTTGTTGCAGTGCACTTTAGTTTTTTCTACTTTGTTATTTTGTTGCAGTGTTTAGTTTATAAAAAAATGATGAACGCCTACCACGCTGCACCTTGGTCTCCTTCTTCAACCCACGAGAGTCGTTACAATTGTCAATTAAATGGTAACTAAAAAGTAGCCGATGCCTACCTGGCAGAATGATAGCATAATTGTTTGCAGTGGCCGATCCAGTGGCCAATCCAGTGGCCATTTGTTTAGCGAACTCTGCAATCACATGAGCGCTACAGAATCTTCACTAACCAAACAATGGTCTCTTGGTGCCCAGACCTTAAAAGAGGTCTCTTGATGTGGTTTAAGCATTGTTGTGGACTTGGAACATACAATTTAGGTGTTTTTCTAAGATTTGGGGGGTGAGTGAAAGCCTGAAAATAACTGAAACCTGGATAAATTAAATGGAGAAAACAGAATAAAAAAGAATGCCCTAAAAATGGTAGAAAAAATTTGGCGTGTTCTGTTCAAAGCTACGATGCAAGGCCAGTTGGCATTCCATAGCCTTCTATCACACGAGTTACAACTGCAAGTGCTAACCACAAACGCTATCTGAGCTTGGCCGCTCAGATGCGAGTGACTTATCATGGTTGTAAAGCACCAGGGTGGAGAGACTAGTGTAGAACTACATCAGCAGCGATACATCCCTTTCAATGACACAACACTACTTGAGGTACAGTGCTACAGCTGTAGTTAGCCTTGAAGGGACACGGTTATCTGTCATTTTGTCCTGCTGCTTATGTCATTTATTCTGGGACACCTCCTTGTAACGTTGATATCAAGGACCTCAAGGAACACGTACAGCGGCGAGGGACTGATGTGTGAAACCGCTGGCTGTGCTCACCAACAAAATCAATGTGGGGCCTCTAGAGGTCATTGGCTGACATGGGTTAATTGAGTGACAGTCAGTGACTTACATATAACAAGGGAAAAACTGAGTTGCTATGAAGTTAATTTAACTTTTTTATGTGTAGGGCCCTCTAGCTGCCGCGGGGCCCTACGTGCAGTGCACAATCTGTGTATAGGCAGAGGCAGAGATGGCAATGCCAAACAATAATAGATCACACTTTACATGAAGTTAACCTAAGATTACCTAATGCAATTCAATTGAATACACCACATTTAATGCTATGTACGATCTGTGTGTCACGCGTTATGCTATCTATAATGTAAATATGATGTGCACTAGTTCTGTGTGCCTCTACTTTCCTGGATACATTAATTAGAAGAAAACTGACTGAAACGGGAGGGACTACCTGAATTGTCCACTAATATTCATTTCTCGTGGTTAAACATTTTGCTACGCTGTGCACTAATGTGCACAACCCTGAAATTCTTATACAGTATATGGTGGCTGCTGAGACAAAACGATGTATCTGTTCCTTCATGTACAACAGACTTCATAAATAGATCAAAATGGATGGTGTGTTCTGTATACTCAACATGAAAAGACATCCGAATTATCTAGGACAGGTGATTAACTTTGCATTGAATACTGCACTGGGTTCAATGTCAAATAGGAATTCAATGTGTGAATGGAATGCTTTTGTAATGTGCTCAGGTAGTGTTGAATAGAAACATCCCTGAAGAGACTGATTAACTATTTTTCCAGGAGGAAAATCCCAGCTTGTAAAGAATTTGATACCTTGAGAAAATTGGACCAGCCTTTGTACATTGATGTGAGAGCAGAGTCAAAGAGTGGGTTTCTTTTGATTTAAAAGATGAAAAACCTTGTGTAACCCTAAAGACAAAGAGCATGCCGGAGTTCAGCAAAGAAGTGTCCTCAAGGTTTTGTGTGTGTGCATGTGTGTTCGTGTGTGTGCTGCCTTGTCTGTAGATATGTGTCTGAACATACCTTTGGGTTAGAAAGGTGTGTGAGCCTTTGAATTCAAAATGTGTCCATGGAAATGTGTATACATGATTGTGTGCACGCACACATATGTGAGTGTGACAGAGACGTATGATGTGCCTATATTCATGTGTGCATGTATCCATGTGTCTTCATGTGAGTAGCACTGAGTATCCCTGTGCGTGTCTGTGCGCACATGGTAGAGGGTACAGAGGTGGAATCTTATGACATGTGACAGCTGGTGGGGCGATGCCAATGGGGAAGGATAGAGCTGAGAGGGAAATTGCTGTTTCCATGGCGACGTGGCAGAGTGGTTCATGGTCGGTAGCGTGAAGTAGCTGCCAGCTGAGACAAAGAGAGCTAGGAGAAACAACAGGAATTCACATGAACTATATACGCCTTATTAAAACAATATGACAACATACATCATTGCTGAATAATAAAGCAAGATTTAGAGCCCTATTTTGCTTTGGTGGTCAAAAGTAGTGCACTGTGTAGGGAGAGGGATGTCATTTTTGAGAGGTGCTTCTAATTCTCTATGGCTGGCATAACAGCATTGTGATAGATAGACTTCTCTTGCTGCAGCATGCAAAAATGTGTGTTGTTTCAGGAATGTGTGTGTCAAATTAAATCCACCTGTCAATTCAGTTTCAGAGTTCCAATGAGTGTAAACTGAACTTGACCAGACATAAAAAAAAGCAAGTAGATAAAGGGACAATCAAAATAACAGTGACATCAACAGTGATATAAGCGAGAGGTATATTATATTTTTACATGAGCTATACAAGCTACTCTTATATTCCCAATACTTATTGATATAAGTCTATGTGTAAATCACCCAAAGTGATAGAGCAATGACCCTGGACTAAAAACAAAAATGTGTGTGGAGAGAAGGTTGGTTTTACAGGTATACTCACTCTAGATTGTCAGTACTGCACGTCTCCTTTGCTATCATGCCATGGCTGTCACACCCTGATCTGTTTCACCTGTCCTCGTTATTGTCTCCACCCCTCCAGGTGTCGCTTGTTTTCCCCAGTGTATTTATCCCTGTGTTTCCTGTCTCTCTGTGCCAGTTTGTCTTGTATGTCGAAACCTACTAGCGGTTTTCCCCTTTTCCTGCTTTGCCTTTTCTCCTTTTTCAAGTCCTCCCAGTTCTGACCCTTGCCTGTTCTGTACCTGCCTCCCTGACCATTCTGCCTGCCCTGGCCTCGAGCCTGTCTGCCACTCTGTACATCCTGGACTCTGTTCTGGTCATGATCTTTGACCTGTCCAAGACCATTCTCTTGCCTACTCCCTTTGGATTTATTAAACATCTTAAACTCCAACCATCTGCCTACTGTGTCTGAATTTGGGTCTCACCTAGTGTCATGATAATGGATGTGTCAGGGTCGATTGTAAGTTAAACTTATGTATCCCTTAATGGGTAGAGTGATGCGTAAAACATTTTTACTGGTAGTCATTAGCGGCTGTTAAAACGTATGCTTTTTCTTTCTTCCTTTTTGCCATAATATAAGAGGATGTCAAATCAAATGTTATTTGTCACATACACGTGTTAAGCAGATGTTATTACGGGTGTAGCGAAATGCTTGTGCTTCTAGTTTCAACAGTGAGGCAATATCTACCAAGTAATATCTAACAATTTCACAACAAATACCTAATACACACAAATCTAAGTAAAGAAATGGAATTAAGAATATATAAATATATGGTCGAGCAATGTCAGAGCGGCATAGACTAAGGTAGAGTAGATAGTATAGAATACAGTATGTACATATGAGATGAGTAATGCAAGATATGTAAACATTAAGTAAAGTGGCCAGTGATTTCAAGTCTGTATGTAGGCAGCAGCGTCTCAGTGCTGGTGTTGGCTATTTAACAGTCTGATAGCCTTGATATAGAAGCTGTGTTTCAGTCTCTCGGCCCCTGCTTTGATGCACCTGTACTGACCTTGCCTTCTGGATGATAGCGGGGTGAACAGGCAGTGGCTCAGGTGGTTGTTGTCCTTGATGATCTTTTTGGCCTTCCTGTGACATCAGGTGCTCTAGGTGTCCTGGAGGGCAGGTAGTTGCGTCTTCCTCACCACACTGTCTGTGTGGGTGGACCATTTCAGTTTGTCAGTGATCTGTACGCAGAGGAACTTAAAACTTTCCACCTTCTCCACTGCTGTCCCATGGATGTGGATAGGGGGGTGCCTCCTCTGCTTTTTCCTGAAGTCCACGATCATCTCCTTTGTTTTCCTGACACCACACTCACAGAGTCCTCAGGCGTGCATGGCCAGTCATGGGTGAACAGGAAGTACAGGAAGGGGCTGAGCATGTACCCTTGTGGGGCCCCAGTGGTGTTGTTTCATTCACCATCTGGGGGCAAAGGTTCTGAATAATTATGTAAATAAAGTATTTCTGTTTTTTAATAAATTATGCAAAAAAACGGTTTTTGCTTTGTCATTATGTGGTATTGTGTGTAGATTGATGAGAATTATTTTGTATTTAATCCATTTTAGAATAAGGCTGTGAGGTCAAAAACTGGAAAAGGGAAGGGGTCTGAATACTGTCAGAATGCACTGTATGCAGCAAACAAAAACTGTAAAAACCCACAAAAATATTTGTGTTAATAAACGGGGCAAGTACAAAGGCGTTCATTTCAGTAGAACAGCCATCTCAGTGAGCAGCTGACTGCTCTGTTTTTGTCGTCTCCCCCATTATATGTCAGGGCAAAAAGGCTGGGTGGAGAATGTTGGCAGTACGGCTCACATCCAAGCTCAACGCCACCACTAATTGCCTTCTTCTCTGCCTGTTCCTTTCCTCCTGTGTGTGTATATATGTGTGAGTGTGTGTTCTCACACACAGAGCGATTTCAGTGCCAACAGAAATTGTATTTGGATATATATAATCTTTTATATATTAATAAACGGAATGAATATTGCATTCCGTTTAAAAATTATATTTAAATTTAATTGAATACTCAAATTGAGTATTTAAATATTAAGTTTCATGATTGTAGATATAAGTTTACAAACCATCATTTCAAGTTTAATATATTCAACTTCACAGATGCATTCAAATTCAGAGACCACATCCTGGTACTTTGCCAGCCAGGAAAGGTAGAGGAGAACAGATAGAATCAAATGCTCTGTGTGGTAAACAGAAGCTTCTGGCATTTTCTGAAGCCAATGAGGCATGCTGAATTTATTTTCTTTATATGAACCGGTTCAACTATATGCTATTAAGACCCCATTCCTGAAAGCGAAGACTCTCTGGAGCATTATTTGGGCTTTCTGTTCCCCTCTATGATGATCACAGGCTGCGTTAGAAGGGAATGTCATAAAAAACGCAATTTGGCCCCCATAAGAAAATAGTTAGCTGTCCCTTCTAAGGCCTTGCATTGCCTATTTAATCTTGCGATTGATTGGGTTCCAACCAGGTCTTGTACATGTCATAAGACTAAGTTAGCCCACTTAGATAAAACCCATAGTGATTAGCTCAGGAACTATTTTTATCTTATTTAACTAGGCAAGTCAGTTAAGAACAAATTCTTATTTAAAAAGACAGCCTAGAAACAGTGGGTTAATTGCCTTGTTCAGGGGCAGAATGACACATTTTTACCTTGTCAGCTTGGGGATTTGATCTAGCAACCTTTCAGTTATGTTCTAACCACTAGGCTACCTGCCACCCCTAGTTAATTAACACGTCTTTAAGTATCCAGCGAGGTTCATCGAACCACTTTGGTTACATTTCATCCCCCTTTGACCTCATACTCAGAGATCACAGCATCAATATAACTGACTGGGTTCGAAATCAGGCCTACAGCACAACAACACTTTCTGTGGTAACCAGAAACAAACCCATTTAATGAGAGTGCAACAGAGGTGGTTTGATGGTCCATCCATGCGATGAGTAGCCTCGCAATTACCATTACTGCATGTATAGAACCATGGGGCGGCAGGTAGCCTAGTGGTTAGAGTGTTGGTAAAGGTAAAACAAGGTAAAAATCTGTTGTTCTACCCCTGAACAAGGCACTGTTCCTCGGCTGTCATTGAAAATAAAATGTTGTTCTTAACTGACTTGCCTGGTTAATAAAAAACAATGTATGTAAGCTTGCAAGATCAGGGCACTTGAAAGGCTATGTGATGAGCAACCTTGGCTGAGACTTGAAGATGTGTTAGTTTGACTGATGGGGTTCTAACCCAGGTCTCCTGTGCACCAGACAATGCAACTTTTCAGGTCTCTGACAAGCTAGTCTTCGCACAAGCATGGTCACCGAACCACTTCCTCCTTGATGAGACCCATCCAAGTCACGAGACCAAAGTCTAGGCTTCAGCTCAACAGGTTAACAGTCTTAACCCATATCAGTCACCTTGTAATGACTACCTTTGCTGGAGACTTGAAACCAGGGGTACACTGGGACCAAACATCAGCCCTGACTCCATAACACACCGGCCCATTGTTGTCCTTGAGGCCTCCACACTGGCCCATTTTCCTCCAGGCCCCCATTATTAGCCAGTTAATGATTATTTCACATTAAAAAAACAAGTTAGACAGGCCCACTGCGAGAAATGCCAGATGGCCAGTTGGCCCCTACTTGAAACTAGACTGTCTAACACAAGTCAAACTAACACGTCTTCAGGTCTCAGGCAAGGTTCTTATCACATAAGCATGGATCATTAAACCACGTGAGTAACCTTGCTGGATCTTGAAACTCACTCCTCAGACTGAAGTCTCACCCCTTGCACAATTATAGCAGGATATGTTGGAATGCTTCAGGAGGGCGGTCACATGTTTTCGAAGGCAGAAGTCCTGAGTAAGCGTCTCCATATGAGCTGAATCCGGGGAAGTGGTACTCGCTAAGCAGGCGGCGTGAAATCCTTTACAATGGTGCCACTGGACTGAGATCTGCAGTTGAGCTGGTTCAACCACTGGGGTCGCTGTGGAATGAGTTAAGGGGTTGAATGTAGTGGATGGGTATCTGTGAAACTCACTCATCACCCTGAAGTGTATCTCCTTGAACAATTGAAAAATGACTTTTTCAATAGCACTGTGGGTTGGAATACTTCAGGAGGGTGGTCACGTGTGTTGGCAAGGCAGAGGTCCTGAGTTCAAATATTGTATGAGCTGATTCAGGGGGAAATGGTACTTGTTAATCAAGCAGCTTGTTGTACTTTACATGAACTTCCTGAACTTATCCCTATAGGCTTTTGCTAAGTTGGCTAACACAGTCTTGAGACATGCAGGTTCTAACCCAGTCAGTCACAAGAGCGAAATAAAATAGGGAGTGGAAAGGCTATGAAGGTCTATGAAGTGGATTTCAACTACAGTATATTGTTATGGGGGACCAACATTTTTTTTTAAAGCAGCCTGTAATCATCATAGAGGGGAACAGAAAGCCAGTTCATGCTCCAGGAATGGGGTCATAATAGCTCATAGCCAAAATGGTTCAAATGCTAGAGACAAATTAATTGGAAGAAAATAAATTCAACATGCCACGTTAGCTTCAGAAACCACCATCATTTTCTGTTTAGCACAGATTTGATTCTATCTGTTATCCTCTACCTCTCAAAGTACCAGGCTGTTGTCTGGTTTTCAATCTGAATTTAGATAATTGAATCTGAATGTAATATGAAACTTTGATAAATTATAGTTTGTAAACTTGATACACAGACAATGAATGTAATATCTACCATATTGAAACTGAATAAATAAATATTTTACTTGAATATTCAATATACATTCAATTCAGTTTCTAATTATGGAATTCAATGATCAAATGTGTGCATTATAAAATATTACATTCAAATTCAATATCCTTGTTCAAATTTGAAATTAAACTATAGAATTCTGTTGGCACTGAAATCGCTCCATACGTCTTGTTCGTGTCTGCTGTGTTTCACATGACTCTCGATGTGGGATTGTGTGTGTGTGTTTGTTCTCACACACAGAGGCATCTCGCTCGTGTCTGGTGAGTTTCACACCAACAGTGGCAGGCCGTGGTGACTTGCGATGTCGGATCATGTGTGTCTCACCGGTGTGAAGTTGACTTCTCAGTTGACACTCGTTGTCATATGTCTCCCAGTAAGTGAGAGAAAGAGAGGAGGTGGGAGACAGAGGGAAACAGAAAAAGAGATAGAAATATCATATTTACATTAGTATTCAGACCCGTTACTCAGTACTTTGTTGAAGCACAATTGGCAGAGATTACAGCCTTGAGTCTTCTTGGGTATGACACTACAAGCTTAGCACACCTCTATTTGGCGAGTTTCTCCCGTTCCTCTCTGCAGATCCTCTCAAGCTCTGTCAGGTTGGATGGGGAGCGTTGCTGCACAGCTATTTTCAGGTCTCTCCAGAGATGTTCGATCGGGTTCAAGTCCAGGCTCTGGCTGGGCCACTCAAAGACATTCAGAGACATGTCCTGAAGCCACTCCTGCTTTGTCTTGGCTGTGTGCTTAGGGTCGTTGTCCTGTTGGAATGTGAACCTTTGCTCTAGTCTGAGGTCCTGAGTGCTCTGGAGAAGGTTTTCATCAAGGATCTCTCTGTACTTTGCTCCGTTCATCTCTGCCTCGATCCTGACTAGCCTCCCAGTCCCTGTCACTGAAAAATGATGCTGCCAACGCCAGGTTTCCTACAGACGTGACACTTGGCATTCAGGCCAAAGAGTTCAATCTTGGTTTCATCAGAATAAAGAATCTTGTTTCTCATGGTCTGAGAGTCTTTAGGTGCCTTTTGGCTCCAAGCGGGCTGTCAGATGCCTTTTACTGAGGAGTGGCTTCAGTCTGGCCACTCCACCATAAAGGCCTGATTGGTGGAGTGCTGCAGAGATGGTTCTTGGTCACCTCCCTGACCAAGGCCCTTCTCCCCCAAATGCTCAATTTGGCAAGGCGGCCAGCTCTAGGAAGAGTCTTGGTGGTTCCAAACTTCTTCTAAAAACCTGTTTTCGCTTTGTCATTATGGGTTATTGTGTGTAGATTGATGAAGAAGTGTGTAACATTTGGAAAAAGTCAAGGGGTCAGAATAATTTACGAAGGCTCTGTAAATATATTTGAATAATGTTACATTTGGATTTTTTCTGACATGTATAGATGTAGCCTCGGTACTATGGTTCTAATGGCTCAGTTGATTATTACCTGGTGCTTGTGCGGGCATCAGTTAGCCTGAATGTTAGAGAAATGGGCCAGCAGGTGGAGGGTCTCCAGTTGAAATACCAGCTCTAATAGTAAAAATGTGGAGTGAAGTGTTGCTGGTCTCAGTGTCTTAGATGCCATCTTCTGCCGTTGTGCCCTTGAGCAAGACACTTAACTCCTATGACTGCTTTTGGGGTGCTGCACTACCGCTGACCCATTGATGCGTGTGTTTCTGGGGGGTTGGATTGTAAGCAAATATACACATTTCTGCTCTCTGCAAAATAAGAGATCATTATATTTATTCTTAAAAAAAATGTGGATTTGAGTGTATTGCAATTCTGTATGTCAGTGTGTACATTTGACTAGAAGAACTTGGGAGCTGCAGGTACAAGGCTACTAACATAATGTTTAGCTGCAAACCTTATTATATGAGAAAGGAGAGCAGACCCAGGCACTCAATGTGGCCCATATATCCAACTCTGAGACAGAGCTAATCCCTCTCTTCCACGTGTGAGCATGAGTGTCTGCATGTGGGTCAGTGGCTGTGTCCCTGGCCTTATCCCTGGGAAAGAGCTGTATCCATCAGAGAGCCCGGCCCCTCACTGACAGCCCCACTCACCCCGAGAGACATCACTCACTCCCCACAGGTCAACCTGCCCCAGAAACAAACACGAACGCACACACACACTCACTCAGAGCATTTTGTATTATTCTGTACGTAAATCCGAGACACTCCATTTAGTTTGATATGTTATGCTTGGAATAGTTATATGAGACAGATGGTTATTTAAGGCAAAAACGAATAACACAAATGTCTACTGAGCAACCCAAAGGTTGCGAGTTCAAATCTCATCATGGACAACTTTAGCATTTGAGCTAATTAGCAACCTTGCAACTACCTAGATTGTTAACTAACCCTTCCCCTAAACTTTAACTCTAAACCCCTAGCCGAGCTAGATTTCGTAACATATTGTACATTTAGAAAATTCTTCACATATCATATGAAATGGGTGATGGACATCCTCGAATTAATACATACTGTCACGCTCTGACCTTAGAGAGTTGTTTATTTCTCTATTTGGTTAGGTCAGGGTGTGATTTGGGGTGGCCATTCTATGTTGTGTATTTCTATGTTGGCCTGATATGGTTCCCAATCAGAGACAGCTGTTTATCGTTGTCTCTGATTGGGGATCATATTTAGGCAGCCCTTTTTCCCACTTTCTGGTGTGGAATCTTAACTATGTTTAGTTGCCTGTCTGCACTAATTTTTATAGCTTCACGGTTTGTTGGTGTTTGTAATGGCTGATGAAAGGAGCGGACCAAGGTGCAGCATGGTGAGCGTACATGTTCTTTAATTAAGGAAAGACGCCGAACAATACAGTACACGCTACAAAACAAAACTGTGAAGCTTAAGGCTAAGTGCCATTAAGAAAGTCAACTTCCCACAAACACAGGTGGGAAAAAGGGTACCTAAGTATGGTTCCCAATCAGAGACAACGATAGACAGCTGTCCCTTATTGAGAACCATACCCGGCCAAAACATAGAGATAGAAATGCCCACCCCAACTCACGCCCTGACCAAACCAAAATAGAGACATAAAAAGGGTCTTCAAGGTCAGGGCGTGACAGTGTTGTTGTTTTTGTTCAGTGTTTCATTCATTAAAAGAGAATTTACACATACGACGATCGTGACACATACCTTACGAAACTTAACATATCATAGGAAATGGAGTGTCTCAGATTTACATACAGAATAATAGGAAATGCATTCTAGTCGGGCAGCTTAGTCTCACATTCGGAGGACCCCCACTTTTGTTTGTGTCATATTGGCCAAGGTTACTCCAAATACTTATCACCACATCTCCTTCAGACATGATTCCCAGAACTTCAGTTTCAGTAAGTCCATGACTCCAGCACGCTGTGTGGTCAGAAACAGTTTGCCCTCCTGCTGAACTTTTCCTCCTGTGCACTGAATCCTGTATGTCTGATGTTTAATTGTGCGTGCATCTTAACAAGCTCAGTTTTCACTGGACATGATTCGCAGTTATCTGAACCATGAGTGGTCAGATGTGTGTGAGTGTGGACATCTTCCATTAAACTCCCCTTAACCTGGGCATCCGCCTCATCCTTGTTCTGACTGGACATTCTATAGTGATTGCTACCGGCCTTAACTTTTTATGGCTGCAGGGGCAGTATTGAGTAGCTTGGATGAAAAAGTGTCCATTGTAAATGACCAGCTCCTAAGTCTCAGTTGCTAATATATGCATATTATTATTATTGGATAGAAAACACTCTAAAGTTTCCAAAACTGTCAAAATATTGTCTGTGAGGCTGAACTGTGTTTTCCTATATTGCACTTGTGATTTCATGAATATAAATGTTTATTGTATGTAGCGCAATGCTATTCAGCGGTTGTTGAGGACACTTATCCCGATATCGCAGCCATAACAAGTTAAGCCAGCACCTAAGGTGTCTTATTACAGTCATTGGCCTTTCGATTCCCTACAACACTACACCTATTTTTCACTCTGAGACCAAGTTGCTCAGACAGACACCTGCACACATGTACTCATGCACATATAATGAACAAAAATATGAACACACATGCAACAATTTCAACGATTTGACTGAGTTACAGTTCATAAAAGGAAATCAGTCAATTTAAACTAATTCATTAGACACTAATCTATGGATTTCACATGATTGGGCAGGGGCGCAGCCATGAGTGGGCCTGGGAAGGCATAGGCCCACCCACTGGGGAGCCAGACAAAGCCCACAAAACAGCTTTATTACAGACAGAAAAACTCCTCAGTTTCATCAGCTGTCCGGGTGTCTTGTCTCAGACGATCCAGCAGGTGAAGAAGCCAGATGTGGAGGTCCTGAGCTGGCGTGGTTACATGTGGTTTGCAGTTGTGAGGCCTGTTGGACGTACTGTCAAATTCTCTAAAACAATGGAGGCGGCTTATGGTAGAGAAATTAACATTCAATTATCTGGCAACAGCTCTGTTGGACATTCGTGCAGTCAGCATGCCAATTGCAAGCCTTCTCAAAACTTGCGACATGGAACGAGCTGCAACAAACACTCAAACTGGACAGTTTCATCTCATTCTCTTCATTTAAAGACTCAATCATGGACACTCTTACTGACAGTTGTGGCTGCTTTGCGTGATGTATTGTCTCTACCTTTTTGCCCTTTGTGCTGTTGTCTGTGCCCAATAATGTTTGTACCCTGTTTTGTGCTGCTACCCTGTTGTGCTGTTGCCATGTTGTGTTGTCTCTCTTGTCGTGATGTGTGTTTTCTACTATATTTTTAATCCCAGCCCCCGTCCCTGCATGAGGCCTTTTGCCAGGCCATCATTGTAAATAAGAATTTGTTCTTAACTGATTTGCCTAGTTAAATAAATGTTAAAAAAAAAGAAACATCTGTGGCATTGTGTTCTGTGACAGAACTGCACATTTTAGAGTGGCCTTTTATTGTCCCCAGTACAACGTGCACCTGTGAAATGATCATGCTGTAATCAGCTTCTTGATATGCCACACCAGTCAGGTGGATGGATTATCATGGCAAAGGACAAATGCTTCCTAACAGCGATCTAAACAAATGTTTGCACACAATTTGAGAGAAATAAACTTTTGTGCATATGGAACATTTCTGGGATATTTTATTTCAGCTCATGAAACATGGGACCAACACTTTACATGTTGAGTGTATATTGTTGTCCAGTACACATTCACAAAACATGCAGAAACGCACACTGCAATCATGTTCACACATTCACTTGTGCAGAAATGCACAGGCAGGCACACTTGTGTCGTGTCTTTGGGTATGCTGGATTAAGTGGCATGCTATTCTATAAAATAATTTCTCCCTAATTAATATTACCTGATTGAGCTAATCATGTAAATGTAATTAACTAGAGGGCACCACGAAATAATATTTATAGAGCTGTTATCTTCCGAATAAACTCTTAAAGACCTAGTAATATTTTACATCAATAGCAGTCAATATTAATTCAGTCTCATCTGAAAGTTGTACATTCTTAGTCATCTGCACGAACCCTGGCTAACAAGTTGAATCAGCAATACAAAATTGGGTTTAATTATTTATTTACTAAATACCTAACTAATCACACAGAATTACACGTACACAATTAAATCATAGCTTGATTACAAATTACGTCCCTAGCGGGCGGAACAGATATGACAGCTTGTTACACAAAAGAAAAGGAGCTGGGTTTGAGTGAAAGAGCGGGAAGACTGAGGAACAAAGGGCGAAGCTGTGCTATCGTAAATACAGTATCTTGTGCATTCTAAATTACCGCCCATTTGGAAAAGGAAAATGCAATATATATTTACTCTGAGCTGCGCTTCGGTAGGTTGGTGGTAGATGGAAGGCTGTGTTGCCCAACCAAGTCCTTTGTCCTTTGAAGAATGTCTCTGGTTACATTGTAGTAACGTTGTTGTGTGATAGACGGGATACTCTGTTTCTTCCTAACCCTCGTTTGCAGCGGCTGTTGCTAACTCAAGGTATCACTTCTGTAGTGAAAAGGAGTTCAAAGTTCATACCATTCGCAACCAAAGCTCACACTGATGTTGGCTTCATTCTGTAGTTATTATCTGAACCATTCTGACATGGGACCGTCGTCCTCGCATCCTAGGAACAGGAGGTTATATTGTCGTCAAGGCTTTATATGGGAAGGGAGAGGAGGGCGTGTTTGAAAAGTTGTATAGCCTATGTCCCTTCACAGGGGCGGGTCACTGATTGAGCAGAGCCCTACCTTATGAATACCCAAATCTCACATTTTAGAAGCTACATTTCATCCCATCATGAATAATTCCATATTCAAACATTTAAATTGAACAACAATTCCATGTGAATCCGATAACTCTGATGTGCAGACTTTCCACTGTAGAGTTTGTCATCTTATCGTTGATGAGAATGTCTCAGATGACAACCGAACTGACATCATATTCATTAAGTACCACCGCATATGTTCAATTGGTCTGATTACCAGAATATAGTTAATTTCTCCCCACCTTCTGATGTTTCCAGAATCTCTATGTTAACCAAGGGTTTTGCAAATGTAACATCAGTAGGGTAGAGAGAGGAAAAAGGGGGGAAGAGGTATTTATGACTATCATAAACCTACCCCCAGGCCAATGTCATGACACTTGTATAAATACGACACAAACATAAATGTGCACGCACCCAAATAACATGCGTGCACAAACACACTCTCCATTAAAAACCCTACCCACTTGGATTTAGTGGACCTGCTCTGCTCCACCACATCATATAATGCAGGATATTTTTATAGGCCTGATCCCCATGACTATGAAATGTATCCAAACAACAAACAACCCGACTTAACCAGACAGAGATGACACAGTGATGCCCTCCAACTACGTTTCTTTAAAGAGATAATAATGTAGAACTAGGGCACAGAATGCCATTTCGTCTGACTTACTTAGGCTTTGGTAGCAACCAGAGCCATTAATATACATTATATTATGTATTGTACGCTAAAGATCCCGAAGCTTCTGCACATGTGTTTATGCTCTACTTTACGCACAGGCTACTCTGGGGAATGGTGCTTGTTTAATAAAGTTAGATCACACCCTGATCTGTTTCACCTACCTGTGTTTGTCTCCACCCCCCTCCAGGAAGTCGCCCATCTTCCCCATTATCCCCTGTGTTCTCTTTTTGTCTGTTTCCAGTTCTTGTCTTGCCATGTCTTACCAGCCTTCCTGTTTCTCTAGTTCTATTACCTAGTTTTTTCTGGTTCTGACCATTCTGCCTGCCCTGACCCCGAGCATGCCTGCTGTCCTGTACCTGTCTGACTCTGACCTGATCACGAACCCTGCCCTCGACCTGCCCTTTGCCTGTTTCGAATAAATCATCTGAGAACTGTATTATCCGCCTCCCGTGTCTGCATCTGTGTCATATCGTGAGTCATGATACAAAGCTGAATCAACATCTGCAAGATCAAATAATGATAGTATTATGCATATTACAGTACTGTAAAACACCACCACATTTTTCTCTCGTGTGGGCTAAACTCAACAGCTCACACCACTATTGGCAAAATACACACGTAGGCTATTCTACAGTTAACACCATCTGATCTAAAATTCAAAACAACACTGTGAAACTCAAGATCTAAATCACGTGTGTCAAACACACTCTGAGTGTCAAGGGGTGCGTAACTGGTGGCATGAAAGTCAAACGCAGGAGAGCAGAATTTGGTAAATAGCCGGAGCCGTTTAATGTACATAACTACTGGCATACAAAATTGACAAAACACATATGGCACCTGTATGGCACCAGTCACATAAAGCACACGTACTTACAATAAACAATTCCTGACAAGGACATGGGGGAAACAGAGGGAACATGTCATTAGGCTAGAAGACCGGTGACGTCGACCACCACCCGAACAAGGAGAGGAACCGACTTAGGCAGAAGTCGTGACACTGAGGGTCAAGTACAGTAGGGAGAACGAATATTTGATACACTGCCGATTTTGCAGGTTTTCCTGCATGTAGAGGTCTGAAATTTCAACTGTGAGATACGGAATCAAAACAAAAATCCAGAAAATCACATTGTATGATTTTTAAGTAATTAATTAGCATTGTATTGCATGACACAAGTATTTGATCACCTACCAACCAGTAAGAATTTCAGCTCTCACAGACCTGTTAGTTTTTCTTTAAGAAGCCCTCCTGTTCTCCACTCATTACCTGTATTAACTGCACCTGTTTGAACTCGTTACCTGTATAAAAGACACCTGTCCACACACTCAATAAAACAGACTCTAACCTCTCCACAATGGCCAAGACCAGACAGCTGTGTAAGGACATCAGGGATAAAACTGTTGACCTGCACAAGGCTGGGATGGGCTACAGGACAATGGGCAAGCAGCTTGGTGAGAAGGCAACAACTGTTGGCGCAATTATTAGAAAATGGAAGAAGTTCCAGATGATGGTCAATCACCCCCGGTCTGGGGCTCCATGCAAGATCTCACCCTGTGGGGCATCAATGATCATGAGGAAGGTGAGGGATCAGTCCAGAACTACATGGCAGGTCCTGGTCAATGACCTGAAGAGAGCTGGGACCACTGTCTCAAAGAAAACCTTTAGTAACACACTACGCCGTCATGGATTAAAATCCTGCAGCGCACGCAAGGTCCCCCTGCTCAAGCCAGCACATGTCCAGGCCCGTCTGAAGTTTGCCAATGACCATCTGGATGATCCAGAGGAGAAATGGTAGAAGGTCATGTGGTCTGATGAGACAAAAATAGAGCTTTTTGGTCTAAACTCCACTCGCCGTGTTTGGAGGAAGAAGAAGGATGAGTACAACCCCAAGAACACCTTCCAACCGTGAAGCATGGAGGTGGAACCATCATTCTTTTGGGATGTTTTTCTGCTAAGGGGACAGGACGACTGCACCGTATTGAGGGGAGGATGGATGGGGCCATGTATCGCGAGATCTTCGCCAACAACCTCCTTCCCTCAGTAAGAGCATTGAAGATGGGTCGTGGCTGGGTCTTCCAGCATGCCACCGACCCGAAACACACAGCCAGGGCAACTGAGGAGTGGCTCCGTAAGAAGCATCTCAAGGCCCTGGAATGGCCTAGCCAGTCTCCAGACCTGAACCCAATAGAAAATCTTTGGAGGGAGCTGAAAGTCTGTATTGCCCAGTGACAGCCCCGAAACCTGAAGGATCTGGAGAAGGTCTGTATGGATGAGTGGGCCAAAATACCTGCTGCAGTGTTTGCAAACCTGGTCAAGAATTACAGGAAACGTATAATCTCTGTAATTGCAAACAAAGGTTTCTGTACCAAATATTAAGTTCTGCTTTTCTGATGTATCAAATACTTATGTCAAGCAATAAAATGCAAATTAATCACTTAAAAATCATACAATGTGATTTTCTGGATTTTTGTTTTAGATTCCGTCTCTCACAGTTGAGTGTACCTATGATAAAAATTACAGACCTCTACATGCTTTGTAAGTAGGAAAACCTGCAAAATCGGCAGTGTCAAATACTTGTTTTCCTCACTGTATCTGCGGGTTTTCGCTCCTTCCTTGTACTTGATTGATGAATTAAGGTAATTAATTAGTTAAGAATTCCCCTCACCTGGTTGTCTAGGTATTAATTGAAACAAAAACCCAGAAGCACTTGGTCCTCCATGGAACGAGTTTGATACGCCTGATCTAAATGGACATCCCCATGAAACTGATTGAGATCATCCACCTCTGGCCTGCTCGCCTCCCTACCAATGAGGAAGTACAGTTCCCGCTCAGCCCAGTCAAAACTGTTCGCTGCTCTGGCTCCCCAATGGTGGAACAAACTCCCTCACGACGCCAGGACAGCGGAGTCAATCACCACCTTCCGGAGACACCTGAAACCCCACCTCTTTAAGGAATACCTAGGATAGGATAAATTAATCCTTCTCACCCCCCTTAAAAGATTTAGATGCACTATTGTAAAGTGGCTGTTCCACTGGATGTCATAAGGTGAATGCACCAATTTGTAAGTCGCTCTGGATAAGAGCGTCTGCTAAATGACTTAAATGTAATGTATGTAAATGTAAGATCAATGATTGGTATGCAGATGCTGCATGGCTGTTTCCCCTGTAAAACTTAAAAAATTATTATTCACGATTGACAGTGAGAAATGTGAAGGGAAGAACACAAAAATGTTTGCGTAAAGTTAAAAAAAAACATGCACAGAACTGGATCCGCACAAGCACAGAAGCTTTGGGATCCATATGCTGGAGAAAAACAATTCAGGGAAATGTCAGATCCGCAGTCAAGGCCTATGTATTATAGTGTATTATTACAATACCATATTATGGCTCTGGCATGTAGAAACTAAACACATAGTCCTATATGAGATTAATAGTGAAGACCAGGGCCTGTATGATGATCCAGGATTTGTTTTAGATCATAATGAATTGGATTACATGGACAGGGCAGGACATGATCCCAGATCAGCACTCAATTAGCACCCAGGCCCATTCTGACAGTATTGAGACCTATGTTTAAAAAAAAGAGTGGAGCTGACATGGCTTCAGGTAGCTTTCTATCAATGACTCATGTCTGACCATGTTAACTAACGGTACCTGCTCTGTGTGACAGTCTTATCCCTGGGCCTTGTGGTGATCCCGGTGCAGATGCTTGAGGGGCATGCTGACGTTTTTAACTTCTCAAATTATTGCCACACAGGACTTCGCTGCCTCACTCTCTGCCATTTTTCAACTGTTAACGACGATGACGTGCAGAGTGCTTTATATCCTTGGCAAATCATTTGAAAGATCTCCTCCTTCATACAAAATGGTTGTGCTAGGTAAAAGAAAGTTCTCGGTTAGGCTCTTTTTCTAAACGTTAACAATCCCAAATTGGTTTAAACATCACACCCCTAGGATGCAGCACTGGTTATGTTGCATTATACCCCTAACCAGGCTATAAATGAATCGGCCTCCTCCAATATGCAATCTGCAGTGAAGAAATGGCACGTTATTAACTTTGAATCGTAGGAATGATTTGTGTTTGTATTTAGTGAATGGGAGTCACGGTGGAAAGAAGGCGACCCGGGCTAAATGAGAATGGGGATGTGGGGAGTAATCATGGAAATAGTGTACCTATAAGTTTACTAGTCAATTTGTAAAGTTCAAAGGTTCTATATCCCTTCTAGGAATTACATTTCTATGGAAGTATCTATCGTAAAAGTAACAGCAAATTAGAGGTGTGTTAAATGAGAATGTGATGAAATGCAAACTTTGCGAGGTGGAATTTAGCTACAGTGGTAGTACAGGTTCAATGCTAAAATGGAGAGTGAGACCCAACAAGTTGCTGGCAGCAGTGAGATAAGGGACAGAGTGAAGAAATCACAGACAGTGTCATGATCGTCTAATGAATTAACGGACCAAGCCGCAGGGTACGTAGAGTTCCACATGTTTATTAAATGAAACTCACAAAAACAATAAAGAGCAATGAAACATGACGTTCTGTAGAGCTCACAGGCATCAACACAAAAACAAGATCCCACAAAAACCAGTGGGGAAATGGTTGCCTAAATATGATCCCCAATCAGAGACAACGATAAACAACGATAAACAGCTGCCTCTGATTGGGAACCATACCAGGCTAACATAGGAACATATATGCATATTATTAGTACACTAATAATGAACACTCTGAAGTTTCTAAAACTGTTTGAATGATGTCCGTGAGTATAACAGAACTCATATGGTAGGCAAAAACCTGAGAAAAAAAATCAATCAGGAAGTGGGAAATCTGAGGTTTGTAGCTTTTCAAGTTAATGCCTATCGAATATACAGTGTCTATGGGGTCATAGTGCAATTTCTAAGGCTTCCACTTGATGTGAACAGTCTTTAGAACCTTGTTTGATGCTTCTACTGTGATGGAGTGGCATGAGCTGATCACGTGTGCTCACGTGAGAGTTAGCTCTGTTCCATTGTATTTCTACAGACAACGGAATTCTCTGGTTGGAACATTATTGAAGATTTATGATAAAAACATCCTAAAGATTGATTCTATACTTCGTTTGACATGTTTCTACGAACTGTAATATGACTTTTCGTCTGAACTTTCGCCTGGACTTGCCCGCGCGTCGTGAGTTTGGATTGTGTACTAAATGCGCAAACAAAATGGATGTATTTGGATATAAATGGACTTTATCAAACATTTATTGTGGAACTGGGATTCCTGGGAGTGAATTCTGATGATCATCAAAGGTAAATGAATATATACGTACAATGCTATTTCTGACATCTGTTGACTCCACAACATGGCGGATATCTGTATGGCTTGTTTTTTTGTCTGAGCGCTGTACTCAGATTATTACATGGTGTGCTTATTCGGTAAAGCTTTTTTGAAATCTGACACAGCGGTTGCATTAACTTGTTATGGCTGCAATCCAGTTAACAAGATAAGTGTCATCAACTACCACTGAATAGCATAGTGCTACATTCAATGATTATTACTAAAAATATTTATATTCATGAAATCACAAGTGCAATATAGGAAAACACAGTTTAGCCTTTTGTTAATCCACCTGTCGTGTCAGATTTTGAAATAATGCTTTACAGCGAAAGCAATCCAAGCATTGGGGTGTAAGTTTATCGATTGCACGACAAAACACTTAGCATCAGGTAGCTTGGCCACGAAAATCAGAAAAGCAATCAAATTAATCGTTTATCTTTGATCTTCGGATGTTTTCACTCACGAGACTCCCAGGTACACAACAAATGTTCCTTTTATATCCAAAATACCTCAGTTTGTTTGGCGCGTTATGTTCATAAATCCACAGGAAAGAGTGGTCACGACAACGCAGACAAATTCCAAATATTTACATAATGTCCACAGAAACATGTCAAATGTTTTTTATAATCAATCCTTGTTTTTAAAAGATATAATTGATAATATATCAACCGCAAATGTCTTTCACAGTAGGAGAGGGAAAAGCAATAGCTGTCCAAACCCTGTTGTCACGAACCTCGCTGAAGAGGGTGCCTCTCCCTGTTCGGGCGGGGCTCGGCGGTCGTCGTCACCGACCTATTAGCTGCCATCGATTCCTTTTCCGTTTGTGTTGGTTAGTGGTTAATTGGGTACACCTGTTTTGTATTAGGGTTTGTTTGTAGGGTATTTAAGGGCACTAGGCCCGCTGGGTATTTTGTGCGGGCTTGTTTTTTGTTACTCTGTGTTTGATGGTGTGATTTGTTTTCTTATCTTTATTCTCTGGTCTATTTTGTCCTGTTGTTTTGGACTGGCAACCTATATACGCCCTGTGTGTTGGCGTGATCATTTTCGGTTGCACCGGTGTAATAAATTTGATAAACGACAGAACCCTGCTCTCTGCGCCTGATTCCATCCACCACTCATAGTTATTCGTAACACCTGTTGCGCGAGCAAAACTCATGTGACCACTTGACGCAATGTTGTCTTTCTGGTTAATTAAAAAAAATAAAAACCTGAAACTATGTCTGAAGACTTGACACCTTGAGGAAGCGATAGGAAAAGGAATCTGATTGATATCCCTTTAAATGGAGCAAAGGGCGCCTATGGGAAATGGAGTTTTCAAAATAGAAGCCATTTCCTGTTTTGATTTTCCTCAGGGTTTCGCCTGCAATATCAGTTCTGTTATACTCACAGACAATATTTTGACAGTTTTGGAAACTTTAGAGTGTTTTCTATCCAATACTAATAATACTATGCATATATTAGCAACTGAGACTGGGGTGGCTGTTTACAATGGCCTCCTTTTCATTCAAGCTACACAATACTTCCCCTGCAGCCATATGAAGATAAGGAGAAGTGGATCTAAAATTTCATGCATAAAAGTAGTATCTTTTTGCAATGTTTATTATGAGTATTTCTGTAAATTGATGTGGCTCTCTGCAAAATCACAGGATGTTTTGGAAGCAAAACATTTCTGAAAGTAACGTGCCAATGTAAACTGAGATTTTTGGATAGAAATAAGAACTTTAGCGAACAATACATACATGTATTATGTTACATGAAGTCCTATGAGTGTCATCTGATGAAGATCATCAAAGGTTAGTGATTCATTTTATCTCTTTCTGCTTTTTGTGAGTCCTCTCTTTGGCTGGAAAAATGGCTGTGTTTTTCTATGACTAGGTGCAGACCTAACAATCATTTGGTGTGCTTTCGTCGAAAAGCCTTTTTGAGATCGGACACTGTGGTGGGATTAACAAGTTTATCTTTAAAATGGTGTAAAATACTTGATGTGTGAGGAATTTTAATTATGAGATTTCTGTTGTTTTGAATTTGGCACTTTCACTGGCTGTTGTCATATCGATCCCATTAGCAGGATCTCAGCCGTAAGAAGTTAAACGATTTAAAGGCAATGCTACCAAATACTAATTGATTGTATTCTTCTTACCCACTGGGACTGTGATGAAGGAAATAAAAGCTGAAATAAATCATTCTCTCTACTATTATTCTGACATTTCACATTCTTAAAATAAAGTGGTGATCCTAACTGACCTAAGACAGGAAATTTCTTACCAAGATTAAATGTCAGGAATTGTCAAAAACTTAGTTTAAATGTATTTGGCTAAGGTGTATGTAAACTTCCCACTTCCACTAGTCCAGGTGGGAGAGGGCAGTGTGGAGTGCAATAGACATTGCATTATCTGTGGATGTGTTGGGCAGTATGCGAATTGGCGTTTGTTCAAGGTGTCTGGGATTATTGTGAATGTGTGCCATGACCAGCCTCTCAAAGCATTTCATGGCTACAGATGTGTGTGCTATGGGGCGATAGTCATTTAGAGAGGTTACCTTGGCATACTTGGGCACATGGTGGTCTTACAGCTACCGTCCTACTTTTTTCAATTGCTGCCTGAAGACATACCCAAATCTAACTGCCTGTAGTTCAGGCCCAGAACCAAGGATATGCATATTCTTGGATTCATTTGAAAGAAAACACTGAAGTTTGTGTAAATGGGAATTGAATGTAGGAGAATATAACACAATAGATCTGGTTTAGATAATACAATGAAAAACCATACTTTTTAAAAAATTGTTGTATAATCATCTTTAAAATGAACAAAACAAACATTCAGATAGGATGATGGGGACAATTTCAGTGAAAAACATAAGAGGGCAACAGTACTTGTGCAAAGTTTCAGAATGATAACTTCCAAAATGAGTGTGCTACATGACATTTATCATGAAGTCACCCAGGTGTCCCACACAAGTAGCCCAAATGTACCCAAGTGGCCAAATTGGTGAAGTTATACATTTTGAATGTAATAAGTATATACAAAATACCAAAATGGTATTCTGACACCCCCCTAAAAATGGAGAAAAAACATGAACAAATATATATACATTTACAAAATAACACTTTCAATATTTTGAAGACCCTCATACCTCTACACAATATTGTGCTGCTGATGCCAGGTGCCATAGCAGTCTCTTTCTGCTGTAAAGCAGAGGGTCACCAAGCATGTGGTGCAGGTGATGGGGGACTTAATTTTGCAAAGAACACAGCGATGCCTCCATGCTGTGCCCTTTTGGCCCTGAGACGCATCCATGCCTGCAGAAATACATTTGGGCAGGTGAACACCACTTGTGGCAGGAGCAGAAGGGACAGAGGTAGAGGGGCCAGAACGTGGTGCAGTGGTGCTGTAGCCAGCAAGCTCCTTGATGAGCAGCTCTCTGAAGGCTAGCTGTGAGATGGGGGGCTTTCCACAGCTCTTAGCCACTTCCTTGTGTAGGATGAATGCATTCACTACAGCAATGTCGATGAAATTATTGAAGAAGGTCTTGTACCATTTCATCGTCTTATGGAGAACATTGTAATAGCCTATCAGCGCATCTGACAGGTCCACACCTCCCATGCTCTTGTTGTAGTCCTTTGTTGCAGTTGGAATGGGGACATTTTTTGCGGTCCATGCCCCAGTAGTGCTGAGACAACAGGTGTCCGGCTGGATGAACCAGCTTCAGTGGGGGATGGACACATTGGCACTGGGGGCTCCCATTCGGAGTCAGTGTCACTGTGAAAGAAAATGTTCAGTTAGAATAGTTTCACATATGAGCCCTTATTCAACAGGTATAATACACACATATATATATATATATAGAGTACAGGGAACATAAGGTTGAATAAGGGAACATAAGGTTGAATATATTATTATAGACCTGCTAGATCTACTGCCTCATTTATATTATGACATACCAGCTAGATCTACTGTCTATTTTATATTATAACATTTCAGCTATATCTACTGTCTCTATTATATTACAACAGACCAGCTGCATCTACTGTCTCCATTTCACTTTGGCCATTGTTGTGGGCCTTCCCTCCCCTCAACAGCCTCAAATAGGCCATTTCATGTGTGGATGGGGTGGGGTGGAGCGGCAGACACGCATCTAGGCCATGCTCCCTCTAATCCACAATATGTAAATAGACACACACAAACATAGGGAATGGGTCATACACATACATACAAACATAGACCCACCCACAATGTATAGCCAATGTGTACTTTACACATTTCATTAAATGATTATATATTGCTACTAAAATAAAATAAAATCACAAATAACAGCATTAGCATGAGAAGAACTTACCAGTCCAAAATGATGTCCTCTCCGTTCAAAAAGTATTCCTCCATTTGGGAATCAAAGTTACGCTAGCTAAATGAATCGTCCTCCAACAATCTCTGTCTCACTTTCCCGATCAATTTCTTATAAAATTGTGTGTACATCTGTATATCTATACTTAGGTTTAGCTTTCCCTGACTTAGTCACCACATTGATTGATATATAAACAGCTGAAGATGCGCTTTACCAAAAAAGTTCTGTGCGTAACATGCGCGCTCCTTCCAGTATGAATCTTCAATGGCGAATTACCCTCTTTACGGGTTCGGTGTGCAGAGAGGTTAAAACATGTAGGTGTTACAGACTAGGTTAGGGAGAGGTTAAAAATGTCAGTGTAGACACTTGCCAGCTGGTCAGCGCATGCTCTGAGTACTAGTCCTGGTAATCTGTCATTGGTTACGGGCAGCAAGATCACACAGTCGTCCGGAACAACTGGTGCTCTCATGTATGGTTCAGCGTTGCGTGTATTGAAGTGAGTATAGAAGGCATTTAGCTCATCAGGTAGGTTTGCATTCATGGGCAGCTCGCAGCTGGGTTTCCATTTGTAATTCGTGATAGTTTGCAAGCCATGCCATATCCGATGAGCATCAGCGCCTGCGTAGTAGGATTCTATCATAGCCCTGTATTAACACTTTGTTTGATGGCTCGTCGGAGGTCATACCGGAATTTATTTTTAGCGTCCCAATTCGTGTCACGATTCGTGTCACAATCCTTGAAAGCTCTAGCCTTTAGCACACTGTGGATGTTGCCTGTCATCCATGGCTTCTGGTTGGGGTATGTACGTACGGTCACTGTGGGGATGATGTCATCAATGCACTTATTAATGAAGCCGATGACTGATCTGGTATATTCCTAAATGCCATCGGATGAATCCCGGAACACATTCCAGTCTGTGCTATTGAAACAGTCCTGTACTGTAGCTATGCATCCGCTTCAACGGACCACGTCCGTATTGAGCTGGTCACTGGTACTTCCTGTTTGAGTGTTTGCTTGTAAGCAGGAATCAGGAGGATATAGTTATAGTCATTTTCCAAATGCAGGGCGATGGAGAGCTTTGTATGCGTTTCTATGTGTGGAGTAAAGGTGATCTAGAGTTTTGTCACCTCTAGTTGCACAGGTGACATGCTGGAAGAAATTATGTAAAACGGATTTCAGTTTCCCTGCATTAAAATCACTGGATATTAGGAATGCCTTCTCTGGATGAGAATATTCTTGTTTGCTTATGGCTCAATACAGCTCGTTGAGTGCGTAATTAGTGTCAGCATTTGTTTGTGGTGGAAGACAGCTACCAAAAATTATAGAAACTCTCTTAAGGTATTCTAACTCAGGTGAGCAGAACTCTCTTTCACCTTCAACACATGGTTTGCTGAGTTTTAGGAAGAGCAGGCTGATAATGTGTACCAGGATAATATTAGAAAGGGGGAGAGCACACATACTGTAAGTCCAGACTTGAATGGGATCACACAGTAGTAAGGCTTGATTGGATTTCAGATACTCTACATTACACTGTATGCTTAGTTGACATTGGGTCAGATGCACTCGACTTACACTGGTTTTGGGATGTGAAATCCACGCGTCAAGTAGATATCCAATTGGAGTGTTTTACCTCCGCCCCACGGTGTCAAGGCAGCTGTTGCTACTTTTGCCACTCACTCATAAACAGTATATATCACCATCGGGCTCAAAAAGTCAGATTTTCCAACAGAGAAAATTGTGGTACTAATACGACTAGCTTCGTCCCTGCGTATCTCCTAAAGCAGGGTAAGAGCGCAGTGAAAAATTGGAAATGACTGGCATGTAAATTCCAATCAAGACTTAGATATCCATCAGGCCCTGCTCTGTCTCACAGCAGCCGACAGTTGGAATCAATTAACAGAAGAGGATGCCCATGAATCAGCCCTGTGCACACCGAGCACCTCCCTCTCTCTCTCTCTAGCTCCCTCACTCTGATTCTCTTCCTCTCTCCCCATCTCTAAAGCTTAAAGCTCACTCACTCTTTCTCGTCTTCTTCCTTTATCATAGCTCACTCCATCTCTCTCTCTTGCTCTCTAACTCTCTCTCTACCTCCTTCCCGCTGTTGGCTTTCAAAAAGCCTTAATGAATCTCTCTTATTTGTTCCTCTGTGAGAGATGGTCATTAGCGTGTTTGAAGAAGAGCTGCTGGATTGTACCTAGTGCCAAGACAGATGGATGTGGTGGAGAGTGTTCTGTTTTGTAAGGGGATCTAGTGGACTTCACTCTCTCTCTGCACAGTACCCTCTATGATGGGTGATTCTCTAAGTGGAAGAGAGAGAATAGAGAGAGACTAAAAAAGAGAGGCACAGGAGAGAAAGAGAGGGAGACAGAAGGAAAGAGAGACTAAGAAAGAGGTGGAGAGAGCGAGAAGACCAAAAAGTTGAGAGAAGTGGGGGGGTGTGTCTGAAACAGTTATGGCTTTGGCATTTTAAATTCTTATTGCATTGTTTGGGATGTGTTATCAGTAGCTGTATTGTTACATCATATGATGATTGATAGTACCTGTGTTGTATGTAAGCCTGGTCCCAGTTCGGTTTGCTATTGCTAACTCCATTGCTGTCATTGTCAAGCCAAACATGGCATGAAATTCCATAAGGAGTTAACTAGAGAGCACAAACTGCCTGACACCCATGTGTGTTGTGTGTCATCTGGATTTTGCTTAATCAAAATGTCTACATTGCTGTATGCTTCTGAAAGGCACTGTGTTCTAATTTTATGGCCTTCATTCATGCATGCAATTAATCATGTCTTTCCTACAGCTCGCTGGGAAGTCATCAGAATTGGCCTTTATTGGAAACAGGGTGACTGGCAGACTCATTCTTCAATGAAAAATATATAAAATATAAAATTGTATTGCTTTTAATTATCGCGAGCATGGATTGTCATGTTATTAATTAAATAGTAATTATATATGCAATCAGGTCTACTCAATCAATCACAAAACTATTATTAGTTTACTGAAAGACCAAAGTTCCAAAGGTATGTGGCCAGATTGGGAGAAAAGAGTTGCTAGGTCCATCTCCAGACCTTCTCAACACTCCTCATCTGCAGCAGATGGATAAGCCCTGGCAGGACTGCAGCATGAGAGAGCGAGAGAGATCTCCTGAACTTTATTTATTTGTAAGGTGAAGGGCACAGATACAAATGTTTCAGAGTAATGTAATTACGCTGCTACCACAAGTCTACCCTCTAAGGTTAAACATACCAAAACCACCCCTTACCCCCTTTAGAATGAATGGAATGTTGCCTGCCTGGAACCCCCGAATCTAGAGAATTTGAATAAGTAAACGTATACTTTTTTAACCTCTAGTAATCCCGTATCCGGGAGCGTAATCATAGCCTCAAGCTCATTACCATAACGTTTCCTATTCATGAAAATTGCAAATGAAATGAAATAAATATATTGAAACACAAGCTTAGCCTTTTGTTAACAACACTGTCATCTCAGATTTTCAAAATATTCTTTAACCAAAGCTACACAAGCATTTGTGTAAGAGTATTGATAGCCTAGCATAGCATTAAGCCTAGCATTCAGCAGGCAACATTCTCACAAAAACAAGAAAAGTATTCAAATAAAATAATTTACCTTTGAAGAACTTTGGATGTTTTCAATGACGAGACTCTCAGTAAGATAGCAAATTATTATTTGTGTAAGAGAAATAGCTCAGTTTTGTTTTAAAAAAAAACGAAAATGCAGTCAACACAACGCCAAACTTTTTTCCAAATTAGCTCCATAATTTCGACAGAAACATGGCAAACGTTGTTTAGAATCAATCCTCAAGGTGTTTTTCACAATTCTATTCGATGAAAAATCATTCCTGGCGGTCGGTTTCTCATCCGAGGCAAACGGAAAAATACTGCAGCTGGAGATTACGCAATAATTGCGACGGAGGACACCAAGCGACCACCTGGTAGATGTAGTGTCTTATGGTCAATCTTCCAATGATATGCCTACAAATACGTCACAATGCTGCAGACACCTTGGGGAAAACGTGGAAAAGGTAAGCTGACTCCTAGCTCCTCCACAACCATAAAAAATGCGGCACTTCCTGATTGTATTTTTATCTGTTTTTTTTCCTGTAACATCAGTTCTGTGGCACTCACAGACAATATCTTTGCAGTTTTGGAAACGTCAGAGTGTTTTCTTTCCAAAGCTATCAATTATATGCGTAGTCGAGCATCTTTTCGTGACAAAATATCTTGTTTACAACGGGAAAGTTTTTCATCCAAAAATTTAAATAGCGCCCCCTATATCCAAGAAGTTAATAAGTGAGAAATGGAATAGGGAAAGGGATACCTAGTCAGTTGAACAACTGAATGCATTCAACCAAAATGTGTCTTCTGCATTTAACCCAACCCCTCTGAATCAGAAAGGTGCAAGGTGCTGCCTTAAACGACGTCCACGTCATCTGCACCCGGGGGGTTAACAGCCTTCTTCAAGGGCAGAATGTCAGATTTTTCCACCTGGCTGGCTCAGGAACTGTTGGACTTTCTGGCCCAATGCTCTTAACTGCTAGGCTACTTGCTGCCCCAGAATAAGTAAACACAGACCTGCTGAAGGCCTAAACAGAAGCACTTCTCTGTATAGAAACATAGATACCCATATTGAGTGTACCCATAAGGGTGCATCAAATTGCTGTATCTGAGTGGCTTTGCCCTTTCAAGTGATTACATTTCTATACTTACACAGTGCCTATGGCGCAAAGAGTAGAGAGGGCCATTGTAATTGATCTCATCGTTGGACACACAACGATGAGATCAATTAATCAAGTAGAATTGAGCCCTCTGGCACTCTCTTTACAATTAGTCTCCTCTCCACAGACGGCTTATAGCTGCAGCAAAACACGAGACAGGCCTGGGCCTCCTCGAACTGCTCAATGTTACAGAACGTTCAGGTAGACATGTATTTGTGTAGAATAGGAAATTATTTTTTATCAATGTTCAGGTTTCACATTGCTGAATACACCCCTGCTTCCATTTCACAGGGAGGATGGTTCATCTAGATCCAACACCAGGGTGATTAAATTGCGTGGAATTACATATGACTCAGAAGGGTGAAAAGAGCTGTTGTCAATGTCACTCCAAATTACTATAACACTGGTCATAATCAGATTGTCCTAATGATAATTATTATAGTACATTAATATATATGATTAAGCTATTTACCGTCGTAGTTAACCGCCGGGTCGTTTGTTGTGACTGTCATTACTCCTCATATCATGTAGCCTTAACCTACATCTCAGGCTCTAGTGAGGGACCATTATCAATCATAGAAGAATTGGCTGGCGGGAACGTACAGAAAGAGAGTAACGAAAGGTTCACAGAAAGGCCATCCGGATAGCCTTTGTTATCGATCCCAGACGTTTACTTAATACATAGGCCATTCCATTCAATCTGAATGTCTTCACTATATAATATTGTAGATGTCACGCTCATCGAAATGATTGGACCAAGGCGCAGCGTGCATAGAGTTCAACATATTTTAATTAATAGAAACTCACCAACCAAAACAAACGAAATGTGAAGCTACTGGTTTGCACACAGGCAACTATCCGTAGACAAGATCCCACAAAGCACAATGAGGGAATGGCTGCCTAAGTATGATCCCCAATCAGAGACAACTATAAACGGCTGTCGCTGATTGGGAACCATACCAGGCCAACATAAATCATTAATCACCTAGTTGACCCACCCTAGTCACTATCACACCCCAATCAACATAGAGAATAAACAGCTCTCTATGGTCAGGGCGTGACAGTAGATTAGTGAAAATCCACTTCAACTGGGGATGAGTAAGTCTAGAATAAGTGTAGAAGGAATTTGACCATAATCTTCAATCTGACTCCATTATCATGTGGATGCTTATAGGCCCATAGGCAAATCCAATTGGGTCTAGTCAAGGTAGCAAGCCTCGCATCACCACTCGGAATACTATAAATTACACGTGTCTAGATTTACCTTTGTGCAATTATTAAGAGGCTGAAAGACAAAGAGCTAATGTCTCGAGATCCATGTCCCGGCATTAAATGATTGATTTAACCTTAGCTCAGAACTGCACAGTTAAGAGGCCAAGCATATATGCTATGTGTAGTGTGAATAACATTTACCATGAAACCATTCACCAAATAATAATTCAAGAAATATTACTCTGAAATATTAGGACTACCATTTGTATCCATTTAAAATAATCTGATTTATTGCAATGAAAATGAGAATACAACTATCAAATACATGGTACATTCCAGAAGTGTTCACAGTAAAGTCTTAATAGCATAGAACATACCTTTATGACATACAAATATACATCAGGAGATGTTTACCAATGACTCCATTAATTTGTTAACGGTACAGGTTCCCATAGGGGTACCACCACCCCCCGCTCAACTGAAACAGTGGCGCACAGAATGCAAAAATATTCTTAGAAATATTTAACCTCCACACGTTAACTTTTTCGAACATTCTGTTAAAAATCGCGCAACATTTCAGCGCCCTGCTACTCATGCCAGGAATATAGTATATGCATATGATTAGTATGTGTGGATAGAAAACACTCAGACGTTTATAAAACGGGTTAAATCACGGCTGTGACTATAACAGAACGTGCGTTTCATCGAAAAGTGCAGGAAAATCTGATCACTGAAAATGGGAAAATATATCCATGCGCCACTTCAACCCATTGTTAAACGTGAACCACATTAACCCTTTCATGCGTGAGTTCCAAATATCTCTAACGGTCGCCCCAGCATGAGTTTTTTTATGCACGTGATGTTAGAATGTTCTCTCCATTCCAGAATGTGATTGATACGTAACAGTACATTTTATCCGCGCTGCCCTCAAACTAAAGCACGCAGCCTGTTTATATTTATAGGTTGTTTTAACTTCAATTTCAAATAAGTTTTTTTTTTTTTTTAAACAGTTTGAATGTAGGTGTGTTCCGCCTCCTCATTCATTCACATAAAAATAGTCATTTTTACTTTTGCGGATAATTACATTTTTGGGACATTTCTGACACGGACAAAATTCCCCAAGCACTTCCCAATTGTTTGTGCAGTTCACGTCTGCAGACATTTGCTCATCTCCCGTCAGAACAGGATCTGCACACGTGTTCACATTTTCTATTCCACATTTCTATTGTAGCGTACTGTATGTATGGAGCATAATATATTTGAGTATATTCTTTATCACCGCGGACACTTGAGGTAACGTTACTCATTTTATAACCTTCATGGTGTTATAGTCAATCGTGCTTATGTAGCCACATTCTTCTATTAGCTCTGTAAAACAATGCTAAATGCGTCAGAGAAGTATTATCTTGTGTTGCATTTTGAAGCTACCATGGCCTTATGACTCTCAAGTGGTGCAGCGGTCAAAGGCACAGCACATCAGTACTAGAGGTGTCACTACAGGTTCAAATCCAGGCTGCGTTTCCATCAAAGTACTGATTATGATGAGCTAAGCTAATTCCAGCTGTGTAGCAATGTTTGTTGACATACAATGCATTCTGGGATTCACGTCTGTTTGACCAAAGATGTTATAACAAAATGAGGTGAGTAAAAGTTCACTAATTTTTTGAGGACTTCCGGAAATTAAAATGGTGGGATGTGAATGACGGTAGATGACACACCCCTTCAACATGCATACTACAAACAGACCAAACTCATCTCGTCTTCTCTTATTATCTTCGGTTTCTGTGAGGAAAAAATGCATGGCTGCGCGCTGAAACTAATCGTCGGATTACTTTCGATTTCTATAAAGTGTTTTACCTAGTTATTTCGATCAATGGTGAGCTCACCCGTGATGTGATTAATTATATATAGTAATTGCTATTAGCTAATTCATATTGTAGTTTACGTCAGCCGAGAGTTAGAAAAAATGACTGCTTGTGTTGGGTCAATCTTTCCTCAGCGCTAGGACAAATGTAGCCTACATTTTTCCGGTTAGGATGATTGTGTTATGCTATATTTACTTCTGTGAATATCTGAACAATGCATTCAAAAATAAACTGCTGACATTCTGGACATAACTTTGTAAGGACTGTGTTTGTGTAAATAGTTTCTGTCAAAAGTGTGGCCAGCTCAAACGCTGATTGTTGCGTCATTCGAAACTGCCGTTCTAAACTAGCATTCTAAATGAATGTTCTAATCACACGGGGTGTGATCGTACGCTTCAGGGACCACTGTAGAACGATCACACCCAGTGTGATGGTACGTGTGAAAGGGTTAAATGGGGCCGAGGTTGCAATACCTACAGCTTCCACACGATGTCAACAGTCTTGTCATTTGCCTACGATTTGTTTCTTGGTCAAACAGACACAAGGCAGCGCAGTTCTTCCGGATATTCCGGATATATCTTCCGGATATTTTGGTTGAGATTTACCCGGACATTATTTCCAGACGTACAGCTATAGAATATACATCGCCTCGTGATCAATTTGATCGCTTATTAACATTTACTAATACCTAAAGTTGCATTACAAAAGTATTTCGAAGTGTTTTGTGAAAGTTTATCGTCGACTTTTTTAATTTTAAAAAATGACGTTACGTTATAAAACGTTATTTTTTTCGTTGATCACACAGTTTTTCATAGATCGAAATCTAGGCTATATATGGACCGATTTAATCGAAAAAAAAGACCCAATAGTGATGTTTATGGGACATCTAGGAGTGCCAACAAAGAAGATGGTCAAAGGTAATGAATGTTTTATATTTTATTTGTGCGTTTTGTGTAGCGCCGACTATGCTAATTATTTTGTTTACGTCCCCTGCAGGTCTTTTGGGGTGTTACATGCTATCAGATAATAGCTTCTCATGCTTTCGCCGAAAAGCATTTTAAAAATCTGACTTGTTGCCTGGATTCACAACGAGTGTAGCTTTAATTCAGTACTAGTGTTATTAGCATTTAGCGAAGTGCATTTGCATTTCCAGATGTCTAGATGGGACGCCTGCGTGTCAGGTAGGAGCAAGAGGTTAACAAGTCCAATAGCTCAAATGAAAGATAAACACCTTGTTCATCTAGCCAGCGTGTCAGATTTCTAAAATGTTTTACGGCGAAAACATAGCACATATTTATGTCAAACCACCACCAAAGACACAGCCGATATACAGCCATTTTGTCGAACAAAAGATGCAATCACAAACGCAGGATTAAAAGAAAAATAATTCACTAACCTTTTGAAAATCTTCATCAGATAACAGTAATAGGACATGTTACACAGTACATTTATGTTTTTTTTAAATTCCGTCATTTTAATTCCATCTTCCATTGATTAGATATCTTCTAACTTTTGCCACACACGGAGGCTCTATGACTGTAGCCTATCGCCGATTTGATGATTTAAGATTGGCCAATAACAACAAGTTACACACCGCCACACTCCACTCTCATGAAAGCAAGAGCAGCAGCATGAATTATACAATTTCTCTCTCTCTCTCTACTGAAGCAGTCGCGTTCGGATCTGTACAAGCCCTTATGGACAAATTTGTTAAAATTGCACATACACGAGACCCTTGACAATATTAGAATTCTGGATCCAGACCCGCTTGGGTCCCAGATCAGTTATTGAGTATTCCGTGTGGCTCTCTCCTGTGAGATGAAATCAAATCAAAATGTATTTGTCACATACACATGGTTAGCAGATGTTAATGCGAGTGTAGCGAAATGCTTGTGCTTCTAGTTCCGACAATGCAGTAATAACCAACAAGTAATCTACCTAACAATTCCACAACTACTACCTTACACACGCAAGTGTAAAGGGATAAAGAATATGTACATAAAGATAAATGAATGAGTGATGGTACAGAACGGCATAGGCAAGATGCAGGAGATAGTATAGAGTACAGTATATACATATGAGATGAGTAATGTAGGGTATATAAACATAAAGTGGCATAGTTTAAAGTGGCTAGTGATACATGTATTACATAAAGATGGCAAGATGCAGTAGATGATATAGAGTACAGTATATACATATACATATGAGATGAGTAATGTAGGGTATGTAAACATTATATTAAGTGGCATTGTTTAAAGTGACAAGTGATACATTTTTTTTACATCAATTATCATTATTAAAGTGGATGGAGTTGAGTCAGTATGTTGCAGCAGCCACTCAATGTTAGTGGAGGCTGTTTAACCGTCTGATGGCCTTGAGATAGAGGCTGTTTTTCAGTCTCTCGGTCCCTGCTTTGATGCACTTGTACTGACCTCGCCTTCTGGATGATAGCAGGGAGGTTGTTGTCCTTGATGATCTTTATGGCCTTCCTGTGACATCGGGTGGTGTAGGTGTCCTGGAGGGCAGGTATTTTGCCCCCGGTGATGCATTGTGCAGACCTCGCTACCCTCTGGAGAGCCTTACGGTTGTGGGTGGAGCAGTTGCCGTACCAGGCGGTGATACAGCCCGACAGGATGCTCTAGATTGTGCATCTGTAGAAGTTTGTGAGTGCTTTTGGTGACAAGCCACATTTCTTCAGCCTCCTGAGATTGAAGTGGCGCTGCTGCGCCTTCTTCACAACGCTGTCTGTCTGGGTGGACCATTTCAGTTTGTCTGTGATGTGTACGCCGAGGAACTTACTACCCCCTCCACCACTGTCCCATCGATGTGGATAGGGGGGTTCTCCCTCTGCTGTTTCCTGACGTCCACAATCATCTCCTTTGTTTTGTTGAAGTTGAGTGTGAGGTTATTTTCCTGACACCACACTCCGAGGGCCCTCACCTCCTCCCTGTAGGCCGTCTCGTCGTTGTTGGTAATCAAGCCTACCACTGTTATGTCGTCCGCAAACTTGATGATTGAGTTGGAGGCGTTCATGGCCACGCAGTCATGGGTGAACAGGGAGTACAGGAGAGGGCTCAGAACGCACCCTTGTGGGGCCCCAGTGTTGAGGATCAGCGGGGTGGACATGTTGCTACCTACCCTCACCACCTGGGGGTTGCCCGTCAGGAAGTCCAGTACCCAGTTGCACAGGGCGGGGTCAAGACCCAGGGTCTTGAGCTTGATGATGAGTTTGGAGGGTACTATGGTGTTAAATGCTGAGCTGTAGTCGATGAACAGCATTCTCACATAGGTATTCCTCTTGTCCAGATGGGTTAGGGCAGTGTGCAGTGTGGTTGCGATTGCGTCGTCTGTGGACCTACTGGGGCGGTAAGCAAATTGGAGTGGGTCTAGGGTGTCAGGTAGGGTGGAGGTGATATGGTACTTGACTAGTCTCTCAAAGCACTTCATGATGACAGAAGTGAGTGCTACGGGGCGGTAGTCGTTTAGCTCAGTTACCTTAGCTTTCTTGGGAACAGGAACAATGGTGGCCCTCTTGAAGCATGTGGGAACAGCAGACTGGGATAAGGATTGATTGAATATGTCCGTAAACACACCAGCCAGCTGGTCTGCGCATGCTCTCAGGACGCGACTGGGGATGCCATCTAGGCCTGCAGCCTTGCGAGGGTTAACACGTTTTACTCACGTCGGCTGCAGTGAAGGAGAGCCCGGATGCAAATACAGTGCCGACAGAAATTATTCACAGCCATTGACTACTTATTCCACATTTTGTTGTGTTAAAGCCTGGATTTAAAATGCATAAAATGCATAAAATGAAGAGTTGTTGTTACTGGCCTACACACAATATCAAAGTGGAATTGACAAATGAATTAAAAAGGAAAAGCTGAAATGTTTTGAGTCAATAAGTATTCAACCCCTTTTTTTATGGCAGCCTAATAAACAAGTTCAGGATAAAAAATCTGCTTAAAATGTTTAACATTATTTTTTAATAACTACCTCATATCTACCACACACATGCAATAATCTGTATGGTCCCTCAGTCGAGCAGTGACTCTCAAACACAGATTCAATCACAAAGACCAGAATACTAGTAAAAAGAAGGAAGCCTGTAAAGAATAAAATATATTCCAAAACACGGATCCTGTTTTTTATTTTACCTTTATTTAACTAGGCAAGTCAGTTAATAAGAACAAGTTCTAATTTCAATGACGGCCTAGGAACAGTGGGTTAAATGCCTTGTTCAGGGGCAGAATGACAGATGTGTACCTTGTCAGTTCAGGGAGTTGAACTTTCAGTTGCTAGTCCAACACTCTAACCACTAGGCTACACTGCCGCCCCAGCTTGCAACAAGGTCAAGTAATACTGCAAAATAAAATGTGGCGCAGCATTTAACGTTTGGGGCAAATCCAATATATATAACCCATCACTGAGTACAAAGGAAATATTTTTTTTATATATCCATTTTTCTCCCCAGTGGGATCCAATTGGTAGTTAGAGTCTTGTTCCATTGCTGCAACTCCCGTACGGACTCGGGAGAGGCGAAGGTCGAGAGCCGTGCGTTCTCTGAAACACAACCCAGCCATGCTGCACTGCTTCTTGACACAACGCCCGCTTAACCCGGAAGCCAGCTCTACCAATGTATTGGAAGAAACACTGTACATCTGGCATCCGTGTCAGCGTGCATTGCGACCGGCCCGCCACAGGAGTCGCTAGTGCGCAATGGGACAGGAACATCCCTGCCAAACCCTCTCCTAACCCGGACGACGCTGGGCCAATTGTGCACCGCCCCATGCGTCTCCCTGTTGAAGCCGGCTGGAGCCTGGACTCAAATCAGGATCTCTAGTGGCATAGCTATCACTGCGAAGCAATATCCTAGACCACTGAGCCACTCGGGAAACCTAGAATATTTTCAAGCATAGTTTGTTATGGGTATGCTTGTCATTGTTATGGACTGGGGAGTTTTTCAGGATTAAACATTTACTGAATGGAGCTAAGCACAGGCAAAATCATAGAGTAAAACTTTCTTATCTGCTTTCCACCAGACACTGGGAGATTAACTCACCTTTCAGCGGAACAATAACCTAAAACTAAAGGCCAAATCTACACTGGAGTTGCTTACCAAGAAGACAGTGAATGTTCCTGAGTGGCCGAGTTACAGTTTTACTTAAATACACTTGAAAATCAATGGCAAGACCTGAAAATGGTTGTCTAACAATGATCAACAACCTATTTGATAGAGCTTGGAAAATTGTGAAAATAATAATGGGTCAATTTTGCACAATCCAGTGGTGGAAAACTCTTAGAAACTTAGCCAGAAAGACCACCAACTGTAATCGCAGCCAAATGTGCTTCTACAAAGTACTGACTCAGAGGGAGTGAATACTTATGGAAATTTGATATTTCTGTATTTTATTTTCAATTAATGTACCAAAATAAACATGTTTTCACTTTATCATTATGGGGTATTGTGTGTTGATATGTCAGTTTTGAATTCAGGAATTCCACAACAAAATGTGGAGTAAGTCAAGGGGTATGAATACTTTCTGAAGGCCCTGTATATGGCAATCCATCCAGACAATGTATTGAGCCTTCACGCTGGGCTTCGGCGTCAGCAAGTCTCTAGATGCATCTTCATCACTGGCTTTCATTATCGTTCACATTTTTTCAATCTCTATTTTTTAACTACAGTGGAATTATAACTCAGACAACATGTGACACTTAAATGTATCATTTGGTCGGATTCCGTCGTGGCAGAGGTGACACAACAATATGGATGGCAGAAGATTTGCGTTGGGGAAGGGAGAGACACTTTGTCCATGAATCTATTCAACTGCGTCTTTCGTTGTCTGTTTGCATGGCAACCCTATCTCGTCGGGTAGGGTTGCTATTATCAGCTGTTGATGAAAGAGTTGGAGCTCTGAAGGATGCAGAGTAGCAGAAAGTGGTTTCAATTCCCACTAAAATCTCAGAGCCCACAGAGATGTCACACTGTGAAAAAGCAGCTTAATTGCCAATCTCACACATTCTGAAGTACGCTACGACCGCTCTACTCTGCAACGCATAATTTCCGAGCTTCACAGTAAAAGGGTGTCTGTGAAATTTCGCCATTAGAAAGTAAACTTTCCCTAAAGCAGATGTTGCCAAACACGAGTGAAATGCTCCAAATTGTAGCAAAGAAGACTAAGAGCAACAATTTAATTCATTCTAACGGTTTGTTTTAATTAGAGCCTCAATCATCTGCTTGCTGTGATTCTATCTGGAATCTGCCAGACCGCATAACCGCATATTATAAAACAATCTCTCTTTGAGGCCTATGTTTTTTGGAAATACCATCTCTGCTATTGGCAGAGAATGCAAAGACCGGCAGACCGCTGCTTGGCATTGGCACTCACTCTACTCCTCACAGTGAGCAATTGCTTCTACCACTCTCCCATTACCATGTGTGAAGCATTATCGATGCCGCCATACACTACTACTGTAGTTGGGCACTAAATAAATGAATGTGTGCTCTCTGCCTGAGGAGAAAACCTGGTATTGGTCAACGTTCACAGTTGAGCATGAGCGTACCCTCTAGGGGGGGAAGGGTGCAGTTACCTGGAGTTTACCTAGAGGTTACCTGGAAGCTTGTATTGACACCTGGATCAACATAATGTAGAGCTGCTATATTCATGGAAATCATTTTTCCTGATTGAAATGAATGATGGCTCACACTGAGGTGTAGAGTAAAAAGTCAATAACAGTCTAAAAACACTGCCACCAAAAAAATGAATTACAGAAGTAGACCTAGTAACATGTGCTATAAAGTCCAGATCCCGACGAAGCCCCGACGTAGAGTAAGGCACAAGTCCTCTTGTGTCATTGAAATTGACCTAACTCCAAACTCCAGTATCTTATTTTCCCTGTTTTTCTGATCACATAACTGTGTAATAACAGTGATAACAGCTATGGCAGAGGAAAGGAATAAGTACAAGAAGTCTGCTATGACCTCCGCAGAGTCATCAAATGAGCAAAAGGACTATATCGGAATAAGGTAGAATCATACCACACAGGCTCCGACGCCAGCCGCATGTGGCAGAGCATACAGTCCATTGCAGATTACAAAGGACGACCCAGCCGTGATCTTCCAGATGAACTCAATGCATTTCTGGAATGCTTTGACAATACCAACACTGTACCCCAAGGTCTTTAATCAGGTCAACACTAGCAGCTTCCACTGCATTCAACATAGCCTAGATTTACGTTTTTATTACTTCAAAACATAACTTTTTGGGGCTTCTCATACGCTTACAATGTTTTGACGCTTGCTTGAAAAGTTGCTAAGATTACATTAGGTTATGATCTTTGCAAAATAACTATTTTGGATGCATCAGTTGTTAAGTTCTTCGAGATAGGGGGCGCTCTTTTAATTTTTGGATAAAAAACGTTCCCGTTTTAAACAAGATATTTTGTCACGAAAAGATGCTTGACTATGCATGTAATTGACAGCTTTGGAAAGAAAAAACTCTGACTTTTCCAAAACTGCAAAGATATTATCTGTGAGTGCCCCAGAACTAATGCTACAGGCGAAACCAAGATTCAATTTCATACAGGAAATGGTCCTGATTTTGAATGCGCTGTCTTCCAATGTCTCCTTATATGGCTGTGAATGCGCCAGGAATGAGCCTGGACTTTCTGTCGTTTCCCCAAGGTGTCTGCAGCATTATGACTTATTTGTAGGAATATCATTGGAAGATTGACCATAAGAGACTACATTTACCAGGTGTCCGCCCGGTGTCCTCCGTCGAAATTATTGCGTAATCTCCAGCTCCATGCACGTTTCCATTTTCTTCAGAGGAGAAAGTCAACTGCCACGAATGATTTATCACCGATAGATATGTGAAAAACACCTTGAGGATTGATTCTAAACAACGTTTGTCATGTTTCTGTCGATATTATGGAGTTAATTTGAAAAAAGTTTGCGTTGTAATGACTTAATTTCCGTTTTTTTTTCTTACCCAAAGGTGATGAACAAAACGGAGTGATTTGTCCTACACAAATAATCTTTTTGGAAAAACTGAACATTTGCTATCTAACTGAGAGTCTCCTCATTGAAAACATCTGAATTTCTTCAAAGGTAAATGATTTTATTTGAATGCTTTTCTTGTTTTTGTGAAAATGTTGCATGCTGAATGCTAGGCTTAACATGATAAGGATGTTAAGCTTGAAAGGGCTGGTAACTGTGACAGCATGGAATTCAAAGGAGGCGATAGACAGATGGGTAAGGGGAGAAAGAGAGAATGACCACTTGGGAGAGATGAGGATCCCGGTGCCACCACCCCGCTCTCGGGGTGTGCGAGAACACGTGGGCGGACGAAGAGAGAGCAGTAGGAGTAGCAGTGTTATCTGTGGTGATCCATGTTTCCGTCAGTGCCAAGAAGTCGAGGGACTGGAGGGAGGCATAGGCTGAGATGAACTCTGCCTTGTTGGCCGCAGATCGGCAGTTCCAGAGGCTACCGGAGACCTGGAACTCCACGTGGATCTCCTCCCCTCTGATCCTCAACACTGGGGCCCCAGAAGGGTGCATTCTGAGCCCTCTCCTGTACTCCCTGTTCACCCACGACTGCGTGGCCACGCACGCCTCCAACTCAATCATCAAGTTTGCGGACGACACAACAGTGGTAGGCTTGATTACCAACAACGACGAGACGGCCGACAGGGAGGAGGTGAGGGCCCTCGGAGTGTGGTGTCAGGAAAATAACCTCACACTCAACGTCAACAAAACTAAGGAGATGATTGTGGACTTCAGGCACTCACAAACTTCTACAGATGCACAATCGGGAGCATCCTGGCGGGCTGTATCACCGCCTGGTACGGCAACTGCTCCGCCCTCAACCGTAAGGCTCTCCAGAGGGTAGTGAGGTCTGCACAACGCATCACCGGGGGCAAACTACCTGCCCTCCAGGACACCTACACCACCCGATGTTACAGGAAGGCCATAAAGATCATCAAGGACATCAACCACCCGAGCCACTGCCTGTTCACCCCGCTATCATCCAGAAGGCGAGGTCAGTACAGGTGCATCAAAGCTGGGACCGAGAGACTGAAAAACAGCTTCTATCTCAAGGCCATCAGACTGTTAAACAGCCACCACTAACATTGAGTGGCCGCTGCCAACACACTGACACTGACTCAACTCCAGCCACTTTAATAATGGGAATTGATGGGAATGATGTAAATATATCACGTGCCACTTTAAACAATGCTACCTTATATAATGTTACTTACCCTACATTATTCATCTCATATGCATATGTATATACTGTACTCTATATCATCGACTGCATCCTTATGTAATACATGTATCACTAGCCACTTTAACTATGCCACTTTGTTTACATACTCATCTTATATGTATATACTGTACTCGATACCATCTACTGTATCTTGCCTATGCTGCTCTGTACCATCACTCATTCATATATCCTTATGTACATATTCTTTATCCCTTACACTGTGTATAAGACAGTAGTTTAGGAATTGTTAGTTAGATTACTTGTTGGTTATTACTGCATTGTCGGAACTAGAAGCACAAGCATTTCGCTACACTCACATTAACATCTGCTAACCATGTGTATGTGACAAATAAAAATTAGATTTGATTTGATTTGGGAGTCTCTTGAGTGAAAACATCCGAAGCTCATCAAAGGTAAACGATTTAATTTGATTGCTTTTCTGATTTTCGTTACCAGGTTGCCTGCTGCTAGCTAGTCATAATGCTATGCTCGGCTATCGATAAACTTACACAAATGCTTGTCTTGCTTTGGCTGTAAAGCATATTTTCAAAATCTGAGATGACAGGGTGATTAACAAAAGGTTAAGCTGTGTTTCAATATATTTCACTTGTGATTTCATGAATAGGAATATTTTCTGGTAATATTTATGTCCGTTGCGTTATGCTAATTAGTGTCAGTTGATGATTACACTCCCGGACCCGGGATGGGTAGTATCAAGAGTCAAGGTATTGTATCTCTTTATTTAACCTGCCCACCACCCTTCAGCCACACAATATTTAATGATCCTAAACCCATCATCCACGCAGATATAACCACAGGGACTGCGGACAATGAGTCTACTCGTTCATCACAAGCCCCAACCCAACACACCCCACTCAGCTTTAGGATCTTAGTGAAACATTCATTATTGTTTTCAGGTGTGTTAGGCTAAGGCCATAGCCATAACCAACAGGATGGCAGACCCCCAGGGTAGAGTCATTCATGGGTCCAAAAAGTTGGATCCGTGGATTTCCAATATGCATAAATATGCTTTGAATGGACCCGAGGACAATTGGACCCATTCCGAAAAGGAACAGACAGACCCAAACAGACCGGGGCTGATTCGGATCCGAGAGACCCGTTCAGATCCGAGAGTAGAGAGAGAACGAAACCTCCAACTGTGCACTGCCAGTGCTATCAATAAACAAGCTGTATTGGCCAAATGATCCACAGTTACGTGTCTTTAAAAACTGGCAATAACAAAAAAAAATATATATATATAGCTGTGTTTTGATGTGTAGCATATTAAAAACTTCATAGTCTGTTTTATTGGTTTTTACTTTTCTAAAACAATAATTGTCTACTTCACGGCTCAGCTGTAGCAGAATATGCCTCCATAAGATGACTATGCCCCCATCCACAGGTCACGCACGGGTGGTCAGTGATTGGTTTGATGAGCATGAAAACAATGTAAACCATATGCCATGGCTGTCTCAGTCACCAGATCTCAACCCAATTAAACACTTATGAGATTCTGGAGCGGCGCCTGAGACAGCGTCTTCCATCAACAAAACACCAAATGACGGAATTTGTTGTTGACAAATGGTGCCGCATCCCTCCAATCAGATATGTCTATGTCCTGGGATTTATTTTTGTTACTTACAACCTCATGCTAATCACAATAGCCTATGTTAGCTCAACAGGGGAGGGGGTGCACCAATCTCGTAGAGGTTTACTCACTTTATGTTGCTGTTTCCTTTATTTTAACAGTTACCTGTATATTGTCCCATTAACAATCACTCATATAATCAGACTTATTTAATTTCAAACTTCACATTTCTTTAGCAAAGGCTTCTTATCCTAATGAAAAAATGTGCACGATAAATGGTTGGTGTGGTTGGTATCGATAATTTTTGGTGTATCGTCCCAGCTCTACCCTGTGTTATGAATCAGGCATCTGTGTCACGGAGCCCGGAGTGTTGATTGATATGTCACAGGTGGTGCATTGGAGCACTACTAATTAATTTACTGTGCTGTTTCTATGGATGGATTCATCTATATTTCAACGGCTGTTAGACAAGTTTGTCTCCAGAAGGAAGCGAGATCTGTCGTTAGCCCTTCTTTCTCCAAACAAAGACAGATGAGAGATCATTAACTGATATGACCTGACTCCAGAGTTGATTGTTTGAAAGAGAGCACGAGACAGAGAGAGGACAGAGAAAGGCAGGCACATGGCTTTGATGTTTGGTGCCGTGGGGAAGCCTTGTGGTTCTCTCTGTGGAGACTGAGAGAACACGTTATTTACCTGTTACCATCCATTTTGCATGGCTCCGCTAGCTTGCTAGGCCTCACCGGGCCCAACCATCGCTGCAGGCAAGTAGAACAGAATGGGAGGTGATGCTGCTGAGAGCTCCCCAGGCATCTCTCTCTCTCAACACCCTTTCATCTCCTACTGAAGCATGCACAGTCACACCCACACATTCTATTTACTGTATATTTCACCAAAAGGTTTGTGTGAAGTTCTCTCTCCAATTATCTACACACACTAGTTAAAAACAAAAGAGATGATCGTGGACTTCAGGAAACAGCAAAGGGGGCACACCTCCATCCACATCAACTGGACAGCAGTGGAGAAGGTGGAAGATTTTAAGTTCCTCGGTGTACAGCGCCTCTTCAACCTCAGGAGGTTAAAAATAATATGGCTTCTCTCCGAAAACCATCACTAACTTTTACAGGTGCACAATCGAGAGCATCCTATCGGGCTGTATCACCACGCCTGGTACGGCAACTTTTTCACAATTGCTGACATTTAATCCTAGTAAAAATTCCCTGTCTTAGGTCAGTTAAGATCACCACTTTATTTTAAACATATGAAATGTCAGAATAATAGTAGAGAGAATTATTTATTTGAGATTTTATTTATTTCATCGCATTCCTAGCATTGCCTTTAAATTGTTTAACTTGAGTCAAACGTTTCGGGTAGCCTTCCACAATATTCCCACAATGAATTGTCTGAATTTTGGCCCATTCCTCCTCACAGAGCTGGTGTAATTGAGTCAGGTTTGTAGGCCTCCTTGCTCGCACACGCTTTTTCAGTTCTGCCCATACATTTTCTATAGGATTGAGGTCAGGGCTTTGTGATGGCCACTCCAATCCCTTGACTTTGTTGTCCTTAAGCCATTTTGCAACAACTTTGGAAGTATGCTTGGGGTCATTGTCCATTTCGAAGACCCATTTGCGACCAAGCTTTAACCTCCTGACTGATGTCTTGAGATGTTGCTTCAATATATCCACATAATTTTCTGTCCCTCATGATCCCATATTTTTTGTGAAGTGCACCAGTCCCTCCTGCAGCAAAGCACCCCCACAACTTGATGCTGCCACCCCCGTGTTTCACGGTTGGGATGGTGTTCTTCGGCTTGCAAGCCTCCCTCTTTTTCCTCCAAACATAATGATGGTCATTATGGCCAAACAGTTCTATTTTTGTTTCATCAGACCAGAGGACATTTCTCCAAAAAGTACAATCTTTGTCCCGATGTGCTGTTGCAAATCATAGTCTGGCTTCTTTGGTGGTGCAGTGGCATCTTCCTTATTGAGCGGCCTTTCAGGTTATGTGGATATAGATAGTTTTGTAACTGTTTCCTCCAGCATCTTCGCAAGGTCCTTTGCTGTTGTTCTGGGATTGATTTGCACATTTTGCACCAAAGTACGTTCATCTCTAGGAGACAGAATGCGTCTCCTTCCTGAGGGGTATGACTGCTGCGTGGTCCCATGGTGTTTATACTTGCGTACTATTGTTTGTACAGATGAACGTGGTACCTTCAGGCATTTGGAAATTGCTCCCATGGATGAACCAGATTTGTGGAGGTCTAAAATTATTTTTCTAAGGTCTTGGCTGATTTTATTTGATTTCCCCATGATGTCAAGCAAAGAGGCACTGAGTTTGAAGGTAGGCCTTGAAATACATCCACAGGTATACCTCCAATTTACTCGAATGATGTCAATTAACCTATCAGAAGCTTCTAAAGCCAAGACATAATTTTCTGGAATTTTCCAAGCTGTTTAAAGGCACAGTCAACTTAGTGTATGTAAACTTCTGACCCACTGGAATTGCAATACAGTGAATTATAAGTGAAATAACCTATCTGTAAATAATTGTTCGGAAAATGACTTGTGTCATGCACAAAGTAGATGTCCTAACCGACTTACCATTAACAAGACATTTGTGGAGTGGTTGAAAAACAAGTTTTAATGACTCCAACTTCAGTATATGTAAACCTCCGACTTCAACTGCACATGAAATTTGTGCATTCAAAGAAAATAACTTCCCTATATCGTCAGTATGTGTCAACTTTTTTTACTCTCACCATGGGAATCCATTTGCCAAAGAGGGTTAAAGATTTACAATGATTTGTCTGCCGTTTACCAATCCTGCCGTGTGTAATTCAAAGAAATGCAGCACACCGATATGAGGTGGGCCTTTGAAAGTGTGACGACTGGATGCTCATCTCTCTCTCTCTGTCTCTATATATATATCAATAACTCAAACTCTGTATCTCCTTCCTCTTTCTCCCGCCCTTTTCCTACACACTTCTGTCCTCCTTCCCTATTCCCTTTCTCTCTTTACACACTCCCTCTCTCAACTCCCCTTCTCTTTGTTCAGTGTCATAACAGACTGCGACGAGTGGAAGCATATCAAGGTGCTGACCAAAGCCTTGACCCCCCTCGAGGTGGACATGTTCCACCTCAAAGTGGACACGCTTGCCCCCCATGTGTACCTGCGGCCGCAGGAGACCGTGCACGTCACCCTGAAATACCAGACCTTTGTCTCATACCACTCTGTGGCCCCCCAGGTAACCTAATGTATCGCCTTGACAAGCCTGACAGCCAGATGTTAGAACACAGGCTCTAGTTTATCAGTTCGCCCAGGGATATTAACCAGGGCCTGACTTCTATTACTAGGGTGAGAAATGCAAATAATGAAAGTAAAAATAGGGTTAAAGTCATACTTTTGGGCTAATGTCATTGGGAGTGCAGGTGTACCTATACCCAGTTAGAGTTTCTCTTATCTGCAGATATTATCGGCGCTTTACAGTTTTATCATCTAATATACATTTCCAGATGTCTTGGTTGATTAGAAGATTTATAAATGTTTTCATGTTTTTTTTTTTGTCTACTACTTGCACGGGTCATGTCTTATACCCAGTGGCAGAAGTTCTCAGGTGGCCAAGAAGCCTCCTTCCAATACTGTGCTGGCCAAGTCACATCTTCTGCATGACCTTAATTCCTGCCGTCCTCAATTGAGTTCAGTTAAGCATGGTTTTGTTCAACCTGGTTTTGTGTTTATCACACAGCAACCATCAGATTGTGTGTGCTCAGAGCAGCATTACTGTGTGTGTTTGTGTTCTGTGTATTGTGTGTGATGGAATAGGTTAGGTAGTTTAGGTAACAGTAAACACGACACTACCACTTCTACATTCCATCCCTAGGGGGCAGCAGCAAGCTGGTCAGGGGTGTGATCAATTAGAGATGATAGTCAATCTGTAAGAGAGAGGTGGCCAGAAACATCTCTGCCTGCCTTCGTTTTGTGATATCTATTTAATTCGGCCATGCCTGTTTGTAGTTTTTGTTTTTTGTATATTTACTTTCGTTACCATTTTGAGCTAATCATTTTCTTGGGCTGGCCGACACATCAGGTAAGGTTGCTGCCACATGTGTCACATACATACAACAGGTCAGAATACACTGATTTATCACGTAGATACACACATTAAGTCAGCTTACAGACCATTTAGCTAGGCCTAGGACCCCTAGAAATTAGGAGTGTAGCAAAATCAGTACGCTAGTTAATCGGTTTCGTAACAGTGTGTTCGTGTGTCAGACCTGTGTTCAAATACATGTATATTTGATTATTTTTATTTAAATAATGAAATAATAAATATTATTTAATAATAAATATGTATTTTCTGTTCGGTTCTATTTGATTATTTTCTAGTGCTGAGTGATTAGTGTTTTTTGAGGTCGGTTCAATTTCAGTAAAAAACATTGTCTGGGTTTAATAATTTTTTAAAACATGAAATGATGACATTAAAATGGTTTTAGAACTTCCTTCAGTCATCACCAGACATGTTCCTGACACAGAGTGGGTTGAATGCTGTAACAATACAGAATAAAACAATTAATAAGAGCCCCATGATGGTAGTGATGTCCTTTACTGCTTATCACTTATTAACCATCATTTATTCACATTAGTTACTTTACTTTCAGTTGTGTATATGACTTTGTTTTTATTTGATGGCTATTTTTAATTCCTCATCATCTTATCTCTGCTCAGGCAGTAACAATGAGCCAGCCAGACAACAATGAACCATCTAACATTATCTTTGTGCTCTCCATTGAATGACTCATCCTATTTAGTTAGGCAAGTAGTAGCTAGCTATCTGACAAAATAATTGTACTAGTTCTACAAAGTAGATACGGCATACTTTCAAGACTCCTTTTTACCAACTACTAGAACTATAAATCAGGTAGAGCTACCTCACGAACACTAACTTTCTCTGTCCCTGTCATCATTGTGTTACCATTTCTCTCTCAAGCGGTTTCATATGGTTTGTGTGTATCTGCCTCTGTCCGTAGCCGAAAAGAACAGAGTATGGCCGTTTTAGTAAATTACCACGTTTCTGCGCTGAACAAGGTTGAACATTTGCCTAATGAAAACTACAACTTTCAATCAGCCCATAGTCCCACATAGTTCTTGACTTAATTTATCTTGTGAATGATTGGATTTCTCTCTAGAGAAACGGCGCGTTGAGCCCCCCCCCAATTTTTTTTTAACGTAATTGAACCGACGTCGGTCAATTAGTTGTTCAAATATTGTGGCCCGAATCAATTACTTATTGCAAGTACTTCCTATACATTTTCTAATACATGGGTTAAATGCCCGAGAGTCTATTTGAATCAGTGTATTTTAGGATTTCCAAGCCATCCGTTCCAATATTCAACTACAAAAAAATTGAATAGTTACTTCAAAATGTATGTAAAATTAATTGATATACACTGTATTTGAAATAGTATTTGAACGCAGGTCTGACGTGTGTTTTTATTTATTCATTTATTATTTTAACAGGTGAGTTGACTGAGAATTTGTTCTCATTTACAGCAATGTTCTGGGGAAAGTTACAAAACATAGTACAAATAACATTGGATAACCTACAAAATACACTATACAGTACAGTGGCTTGCGAAAGTATTCACCCCCTTGGCATTTTTCCTATTTTGTTGCCTTACAACCTGGAATTAAAATATATTTTTGGGGGGGTTTGTATAATTTTATTTACACAACATGCCTACCACTTTGAAGATACAACACATTTTAAACAGAACTTGAGCGTGCATAACTATTCACCCCCCCAAAGTCAAAACTTTGTCTCGCTACCTTTTGCAGCATGTCTCTATAAGCTTGGCACATCTCGCCACTCTGATTTTTGCCCATTCTTCAAGGCAAAACTGCCTGGTGTTCAGCAATCTTTAAGTCATACCACAGATTCTCAATTGGATTGAGGTCTGGGCTTTTACTAGGCCTTTCCAAGACATTTAAATGTTTTCCCTTAACCTCTCTTTGACATTATGGGGTAGTGTCTGTAGGCCAGTGATACAAAATCTCTATCCGTTTTAAATTCAGGCTATAACACAACAAAATGTGGAAAAAGTCAAGGGGTGTGAATACTTTCTGAAGGCACTGTACATTACATTTCTATGCAATTTTGTAATTAATGCATTACACAGAATAAGCCCCTGATCATGATCTGTGCGTGCGGGTCTGAGTTTCGAATCTCTCTGGGATATGTGGGACGGTAGCGTCGCATCTCGTCAACAGCCAGTGAAACTGCAGTGCGACCAAATTCAGAACAACAGAAATACGATAATTAAAATTCCTCAAACATACAAGTATTTTACACCATTTTAAAGATACACTTGTTGTAAATCCAGCCACAGTGTCAAAAAGGCTTTACGACGAAAGCACACCAAACGGTTATGTTAGGTCAGAGCCAATTTTCCAGCCAAACAGAGGAGTCATTTAAAGCAGAAATAGAGATAAAATTAACCACTAACCTTTGATGATCTTCATCAGATGACAGAGTAGAATAGGAGTTCATGTTACACAATACATGATTTGTTCGGTAAAGTTCATATTTATATCCAAAATTTGAGTTTATATTGGCGCGTTATGTTCAGTAGTTCCAAAACATCTGGTGATTTTGCAGAGAGCCACATCAATTTGCAGACCGATGAACTAATCTGGGTTTGGCGGATGCCAGGGGAGCGTTACCTGCCCCAATGCATAGTGCCAACTGTAAAGTTTGGTGGAGGTGGAATATTGGTCTGGGGCTGTTTTTCATGGTTTGGGCTAGGCCTGTTAGTTCCAGTGAAGGGAAATCTTAACACTACTGCATACAATGACATTGCAGATGATTCTGTGCTTCCAACTTTGTGGCAACAGTTTGGGGAAGACCCTTTCCTGTTTCAGCATGAAACCTCTGCACAAAGTGAGGTCCATACAGAAATGTTCTGTCGAGATCGGTGTGAAAGAACACAACTGGCCGGCACAGAGCCCTGACCTCAATCCCATCGAACACCTTTGGGATGAATTGGAACACCGACTGCGAGCCAGGCCTAATCACCCAACATCAGCTTATCACGACTCAGGATATGACCCAGATGCAGACACAGGAGGCAGATAGTACAATTCTCAGAAGATTTATTGTAAACACGGGGCAGGCAAAGGGCAGTTCAAGGACAGGCAGGGGTCTGTGATCTGGTTAGAGTCAGGCAGGTACAGGCTGATAAGCAGGCTCGGTGTCAGGGCAGTCAGAATAGTCAGAACCGGGAAAACTAGGAAAGTAGTGGAAAGCATTCCCAGAAGAGTGGAGGCTGTTATCAGCAAAGGGGGGGGCAACTCCATATTAGTGAACATGATTTTTGGTCATGTAGTGTATGTAAGCAAGCAAAAAAAACACAAACACAATAAAAATAAAAATAAAAGCTTGCGTGTGTGCATGCGCTTGTGTGTTTAATTTACAGATAAATACTTAATCATGAGAGGTGCAGTCTTTGCACTCTGTAACAATGTGTGTCTACACCAGACTTGTGTTCAAATAGTATTTGTCTTAAGTATGTTGCATTTATTATGGACCGGATTTTGATTATTGTCATGCATTGCTTTACTTGCATAAATCAAATTCTCTTTGTATTTGTATTTATTATTGATCCACATTACAGCTACTCTTCCTGGGATCCGGCAAAATGAAGGTAGTTATACAATTTTTAAAATATTAACGAATTCACAACACACCAAGTGTCTGCCTAGTGGGTATGTATGTGTCTGTGCCTATGTTTGTGTTGCTTCACAGTCCCCGCTGTTCCATAAGATGTATTTTTATCTGTTTTTTAAAATCTGATTCTGCTGCTTGCATCAGTTACCTGATGTGGAATAGAGTTCCATGTAGTCATGGCTCTATGTAGTACTGTGAAAAGACTGTGGCATATCTTGTGGTGTATGCATGGGTGTCTAAGCTGTGTGCTACTTGTTTAAACAGAGAGCTCGTGCTTTCAACATTTCAATCTCTCCTCTACTTTGAGCTAGGAGACATTGATAACATGCATATTATTAATGTTTGCTCTCTGTGTACATCCAAGGACCAGCTGTGCTGCCCTGTTCTGGCCCTGCAATTTTCCTAAGTCCCAGCTTTGTGGCACCTGACCACACGACTGAACAGTAGTCCATGTGCGACAAAACTAGAGCCTGTAGGACCTGCCTTGTTGACAGAGTTGTTAAAAAGGTAGAGAAGCACTTTAATATGGACAGAATTCTCCCCATCTTAGCTACTGTTGTATCCATATGTTTTGAGCATAACAGTTTACAATAGAGGGTTATCTCAAGCAGTTTAGTCACCTCAACTTGATTAAATTCCACATTATTAATTTCAAGCATTAGTTGAGGTTTCAGATTTAGTGAATGATTTGTCCCAAATACAATGTTTTTAGTTTTTTTTTTTTTTTAAATATTTAGGACTAACTTATTCCTTGCCACCCATTCTGAAACTAACTGCAGCTCTTTGCTAACTTCTTCTAGGTAGGGGGCAGTATTTGAAAGTTTGGATGACTGAGGTGCCCAAAGTAAACTGCCAGTGACTCAGGTCCAGAAGCTAGGATATGCATATAACTCATTATAATGGCTGTCTATGGGAATATCAAAGGAATACCTCCCAGATTGCAGTTCCTAGGGCTTCCAGTAGGTGTCAATATTCTTTAGAAAGAGTTTTGAAAAATGAGCGAGAATTTGTAGTTTTTCTAGGTGGCTTTATTATTGTGCAGCGCGTCGGTGAGGGCGCGCACTTCATTATTTATCTCCGGTAATAAACATACTCCATCTTAAATTGTATTGTTTATTTACATATTAGGGTACCTGAGGATTGATTAGAAACCTTGTTTGACTTGTTTGGACAAAGTTTATTGTTAACTTTTGGGATTCATTTGTATGCATTTTGAACGAGGGAAACCGGTGGATTACTGAATCAAGCACGCCAATTAAACAGATTTTTTTTTATATAAAGAAGGACTTTATCGAACAAAACAACCATTTGTGATGTAGCTGGGACCCTTTGGATTGCAACCAGAGGAAGATCTTCAAAAGGTAAGTGATTTATTTTATTGCTATTTCTGACTTTCGTGACGCCTCTGCTTGTTTGGAAAATGTTTGTAATGCTTTTGTATGCGAGGCGCTGTCCTCAGATAATCGCATGCTATGCTTTCGCTATAAAGACTTTTTGAAATCTGACAACGCAGTTGGATGAATAAGAATTTAAGCGTTTTAACTGATGTATAACACTTGTATTTTCATGATTGTTTAAAATTATGAAACTTGTATTTTGAATTTCGCACTCTGCAATTTCACCGGATGTTGGCCAGATGGGACACTACCCCAAAGAGGTTATTAAAATAAAGTACTGATCCTAACTGACCTAAGACAGTGAATTTTTACTAGGATTAAATGTCAGGAATTGTGAAAAACTGAGTAAAAATGTATTTGGCTAAGGTGTATTTTAACTTCCGACTTCAACTGTAGATAATATGGGGGGGGGGTCAATGCAAATGGAAGCCATTTGATTAGCTGTTCAGGAGTCTTATGGCTTGGAGGTAGAAGCTGTTGAGAAGACGTACAATTGGCCTAGCAGTCTCTGGCAGTGTCTATGTGGGTGCCACAGGGTTCAATTCTTGGACCGACTCTCTTCTCTTTATACATCAATGATGTTGCTCTTGCTGCTGGTGAGTCTCTGATCCACCTCTACGCAGACGACACCATTCTCTATACTTCTGGCCCTTCTTTGGACACTGTGCTAACAACACTCCAGGCAAGCTTCAATGGCATACAACTCTTCTTCCATGGCCTCCAATTGATCTTAAATACAAGTAAAACTAAATGCATGCTCTTCAACCTATCGCTGCCTGCACCTGCCCACCTGTCCAACATCACTACTCTGGACGGCTCTGACTTAGAATACGTGGACAACTACAAATACCTAGGTGTCTGGTTAGACTGTAAATTCTGCTTCCAGACCCACATCAAACATCTCCAATCCAAAGTTAAATCTAGAATTGGCTTCCTATTTTGCAACAAAGTATCCTTCACTCATGCTGCCAAACATACCCTTGTAAAACTGACCATCCTACCAATCCTTGACTTTGACGATGTCATTTACAAAATAGCCTCCAATACCCTACTCAACAAATTGGATGCAGTCTATCACAGTGCCATCCGTTTTGTCACCAAAGCCCCATATACTACCCACCATTGCGACCTGTACGCTCTCGTTGGCTGGCCCTCGCTTCATACTCGTCGCCAAACCCACTGGCTCCATGTCATCTACAAGACCCTGCGAGGTAAAGTCCCGCCAAATCTCAGCTCGCTGGTCACCATAGCATCACCCACCTGTAGCACGCGCTCCAGCAGGTATATCTCTCTGGTCACCCCCAAAACCAATTCTTTCTTTGGCCGCCTCTCGTTACAGTTCTTTGCTGCCAATGACTGGAACGAACTACAACAATCTCAAACTGGAAACACTTGTCTCTCTTACTAGCTTTAAGCACCAGCTGTCAGAGCAGCTCACAGATTACTGTACCTGTACATAGCCCATCTATAATTTAGCCCAAACAACTACCTCTTTCTCTACTGTATTTTTTAATTTTTTATTTTTTTATTTATTTTGCTCCTTTGCACCCCATTATTTTTATTTCTACTTTGCACATTCTTCCACTGCAAATCTACCATTCCAGTGTTTTACTTGCTATATTGTATTTACTTTGCCACCATGGCCTTTTTTTGCCTTTACCTCCCTTATCTCACCTCATTTGTTCACAACGTATATAGACTTGTTTCTACTGTATTATTGACCGTATGTTTGTTTTACTCCATGTGTAACTCTGTTGTTCTATGTGTCGAACTGCTTTGCTTTATCTTGGCCAGGTCGCAATTGTAAATAAGAACTTGTTCTCAACTTGCCGACCTGGGTAAATAAAGGTGAAAAAAAAAGGTCACGGTTGGGACAACGTCCTCGATGCACTTATTGATAAAGCCGGTAACTGATGTGGTCTACTCCTCAATGCCATCGGAGGAATCCCTCAACATATTCCAGTCTGTGATGCAAAACAGTCCTGTAGTTTAGCATCTGCTTCTTCTGACCACTTTTTTATAGGTAGTGTCACTTCCTGCTTTGATCGATGATTGATAATGTCAAAAGCCGCACTGAAGTCTAACAAAACTGCCCCCACAACCTTTCAGCCAATCATCAGTAATTTGTGTAAGTTCTTGTTGAATGTCCTTCCCTATAAGCGTGCTGAAAGTCTGTTGTCAATTTGTTTACTGCACAATTGCATTGTATCTGGTCAAACACAGTTTTTTCCTAAACTTTAGTAAGGGATGGTAACAGGCTGACTGGTCGGCTATTTGAGCCAGTAAAGGGGGCTTTACTATTATTAGGTAGCGGAATTACTTTTGCTTCCCTCCAGGACTGAGGGCACATCTTTCTAGTAGGCTTAATTTGAAGATTTGGCAAATAGGAGTGACAATATTGTGCACTATTATCCAACAATAATTTTTTCACATCTTCCACACTCACTTTACAGAATTCAAAATGACATTTCTTGTCTTTCATAATTTGGTCATATAAACTTGGATTTGTCAGCGTTTGTTGCTGGCATGTCTTGCCTAATTTTGCTAATCTTGCCAATTAAAAAATAATTAAAATAGTTGGCAATATCTAAGGGTACCCCAGTTTGTAACAGTACTAAGACTACATAAAGCATTCTCCTCTACCTTAAATTCCTCTTACCTTGAGTTGTCTATGTTGGCCAGTAGTGACAGTATCCAAGATAATGAATTGTTTACTTTTGCTACAGCTACAGTAGTTAGCATTATTCTCCTCAAACTTGACCTTTTTCGATATATAACCTCCACTTCCCTTTGTTGTCCACACTCCCCTCCCTCCCCCCAACCCGCAGGTGACATTCAGGACAGAGGACGACAAGCCGCTGGCCATCTTCCAGATTAGTTTGGAGCCCATGCCGCATGCTATCGACCAGAAGTTCCGCTTTTACAAGCCAGAGCTGTCCATCCTGAAGAAGGCCCTGCGCCTAACCCCCTGGGAAAGAACACCAGGTGCCTACTGTTAGCCCCATTAGTCTAACCACACACACACACACACACACACACACACACACACACACACACACACACACACACACACACACACACACACACACACACACACACACACACACACACACACACACACACACACACACACACACACACACACACACACACACACACACACACACACACAGATGCAATAGCAGACACACACACACATATGCTCGCTGTCAGGTGTGTACTAAATGTTCTGTTTGTTCTCTCTGTTCTCTTTAATCCCCCTCGATTTCTCTCTTTTTCTCTACCTCTCTCACCCTCTACCTCTCTCACTTGCTCTCTCTCTCTCTCTCGCTCTACCTCTACCTCTCTTTCTCCCTCTGTCTGGCATGCCAACCGGGGCCACCAGTTGGAGACACAGATGCTGGGTCTCAGTTCTTGGTGGGCTGCAGTGACACCAATGTCATCTTTGAAGCAACGATGTTGGTAAGAGAATGAATGGAATAATTTGCACAGAATCTTGGTGGGTGAGTTAATTACGACAGTGTTTCTCCCTCCATTTCCCAGGGTTACCCTTAGGGGGTGCACATTTTTGTTCTATCCCAAACTAATCATCTGTTCACTGAGCACTTGAGTAGTTGGATCTGATTTGTTATTGCGGGATAAAACAAAAAGCCGTCATAGAGGAATGGATACTGAATTCTAGAACTAATTTGCTAATGAAAACTCAATTTAATTAATAAGTGGCTAACTGCAGTGTTCCAATAGGCATTTGTAATTCAATGGCATGGGTATCAGCCACGAAAGACTGAATTTCCATGAAAATAAAAAATAGAATTTCCACGAAAAGAAAATAGAGCATTTCTAGGAAAAGAAAATAGTACATTTCCACGAAAATTATTCAATAAATCTCCTAGAAATGTCTCTTAAAAAGGCACCAGTGGAGTCAATATGTTTATTTGAAAGTGCCGGCCAGTCTGAGCCCGCAAATCTGAAAGTTCTTAGTCACACGTTTGTATCCTGCATAAACACACACGCTTACCACCCCCTCAAAGATCTTCTGATTAGATTGCTCATGCGGGGCCTTAATCTCATTGGCTTAATCAGTACGGTGGATTCGTGGCAGAATCCATTTCCTGATCAAAATCTACTCTCTCCTCCACGGCCCGAGGGATGACGAGGCGACATTTGACCTCCATAGCTACCGCTCATTCCGAAATCAACTGGAACTCGGACCAAGGAGAATGATTCCTATGATATCTCCTCGGCCAGGGCTTGCATCCCAAATGGAAACCTGTTCCCTATATGGGGCTCTAATTAAAGGTACTGCACTACAGTGGGGCAAAACAGTACTTAGTCAGCCACCAATTGTGCAAGTTCTCCTACTTAAAAAGATTAGAGAGGCCTGTAATTTTCACCATAGGTACACTTCAACTATGACAGACAAAATTAGAAATAAGTATTTGGTCAATAACAAAAGTTTATCTCAATACTTTGTTATATACCCTTTGTTGGCAATGACAGAGGTCAAACGTTTTCTGTAAGTCTTCACAAGGTTTTCACACACTGTTGCTGGTATTTTAGCCCATTCCCCCATGCAGATCTCCTCTAGAGCAGTGATGTTTTGGGGCTGTTGCTGGGAAACACAGACTTTCAACTCCCTCCAAAGATTTTCTATGGGGTTGAGATCTGGAGACTGGCTAGGCCACTCCAGGACCTTGAAATGCTTCTTACGAAGCCAGTCCTTCGTTGCCCGGGCGGTGTGTTTGGGATCATTGTCATGCTATTGCAGATTCAGTCTTCCCAGCCTGGTGCAGGTCTACAATTTTGTTTCTGGTGTCCTTTGACAGCTGTTTGGTCTTGGCCATAGTGGAGTTTGGAGTATGACTGTTTGAGGTGGTGGACAGGTGTCTTTTATACTGATAACAAGTTCAAACAGGTGCCATTAATACAGGTAATGAGTGGAGGACAGAGGAGTCTTAAAGAAGAAGTTACAGGTCTGTAACTTTGCAAATAAATAAATAAATAAATATTTAGCAAATAAATTAATTACAAATCCTACAATATGATTTTCGGGATTTTTTTTCTCATTTTGTCTGTCATAGTTGAAGTTGACTTTCCCCCTTCTGATGACCAGGTGGCGAATCGCATCTCTGCATGTCTGGCAGACATATCAGTGTGGATGACGGATCACCACCTCAAGCTGAACCTCGGCAAGACGGAGCTGCTCTTCCTCCCGGGGAAGGACTGCCCGTTCCATGATCTCGCCATCACGGTTGACAACTCCATTGTGTCCTCCTCCCAGAGCGCTAAGAACCTTGGCGTGATCCTGGACAACACCCTGTCGTTCTCACATTTACATTTACATTTAAGTCATTTAGCAGACGCTCTTATCCAGAGCGACTTACAAATTGGTGCATTCACCTTATGACATCCAGTGGAACAGCCACTTTACAATAGTGCATCTAAATCTTTTAAGGGGGGTTGAGAAGGATTACTTTATCCTATCCTAGGTATTCCTTAAAGAGGTGGGGTTTCAGGTGTCTCCGGAAGGTAGTGATTGACTCCGCTGTCCTGGCGTCGTGAGGGAGTGTGTTCCACCATTGGGGAGCCAGAGCAGCGAACAGTTTTGACTGGGCTGAGCGGGAACTGTACTTCCTCAGTGGTAGGGAGGCGAGCAGGCCAGAGGTGGATGAACGCAGTGCCCTTGTTTGGGTGTAGGGCCTGATCAGAGCCTGGAGGTACTGAGGTGCCGTTCCCCTCACAGCTCCGTAGGCAAGCACCATGGTCTTGTAGCGGATGCGAGCTTCAACTGGAAGCCAGTGGGAGAGCGGAGGAGCGAGTTCTCAACTAACATCAAGGCGGTGGCCCGTTCCTGTAGGTTCATGCTCTACAACATCCGCAGAGTACGACCCTGCCTCACACAGGAAGCGGCGCAGGTCCTAATCCAGGCACTTGTCATCTCCCGTCTGGATTACTGCAACTCGCTGTTGGCTGGGCTCCCTGCCTGTGCCATTAAACCCCTACAACTCATCCAGAAAGCTGCAGCCCGTCTGGTGTTCAACCTTCCCAAGTTCTCTCACGTCACCCCGCTCCTCCGCTCTCTCCACTGGATTCCAGTTGAAGCTCGCATCCGCTACAAGACCATGGTGCTTGCCTACGGAGCTGTGAGGGGAACGGTACCTCAGTACCTCCAGGCTCTGATCAGGCCCTACACCCAAACAAGGGCACTGCGTTCATCCACCTCTGGCCTGCTCGCCTCCCTACCACTGAGGAAGTACAGTTCCCGCTCAGCCAAGTCAAAACTGTTCGCTGCTCTGGCCCCCAATGGTGGAACAAACTCCCTCACGACGCCAGGACAGCGGAGTCAATCACCACCTTCCGGAGACACCTGAAACCCCACCTCTTTAAGGAATACCTAGGATAGGATAAAGTAATCCTTCTCACCCCCCCCCCTTAAAAGATTTAGATGCACTATTGTAAAGTGGCTGTTCCACTGGATGTCATAAGGTGAATGCACCACTTTGTAAGTCGCTCTGGATAAGAGCGTCTGCTAAATGACTTAAATGTAATGTAATGAAAGTGTACCTATGATGAAAATTACAGGCCTCTCTCATATTTTTAAGTGGGAGAACTTGCACAATTGGTGGCTGACTAAATATGTTTTTGCCCCACTGTATATAGAGAATAGGGTGCCATTTGGGACACAGCCCAGAGCTATCAGACGAGATGATAAAAAATGACTGAAACGCTGATGTCACAGCGATAAATCAACTGTTATTAGTCCCACCCCTCCCTCTCTCGTTGCGAGTCGATTCGCTCTGAGACATAATTGCTTTCTCACTTGATGTCTCCATAGCGATAAGTGGCTGGCAGTCCCCGCCCATATCTGGCAGGTCTATGTACACTTCATGCAGTCGGTGGATATCAGCTGTGTGACAGGCCAGCAGCCCTGTCAATCACTGCTGCTGAGGGGCACCCAGGCCAACTGGAAACCCTGGTGTTACTCCTCGCACCCGCAGGAGCTCAAGGTACAACTGGCTGTCCTGTGCCTCTCTGCCACCATGGTTGATAGAGTTCAGCTCTGGGTTCGAAATGGCACCCTATTTGCTATATAGTGCTTTTGACTAGTGCTTTATTGGCCCTTGTCAAAAGTAGTGCACTATATAGGTCCCATAGGGCTGTGGTCAAAAGAGGGTTAATAGATAGGGAATAAGGTGCTATTTCAGACACAACCTTCGTCAATATTCACTTTAGACTGGATGACATACTGTCATGTCCTTCATTTTGAAATGTTGCTGCTCATGTTTATCTTGTATATATTGTGAATGTTGCTGCTCATGTTTATCTTGTATATATTGTGAATGTTGCTGCTCATGTTTATCTTGTATATATTGTGAATGTTGCTGCTCATGTTTATCTTGTATATATTGTGAATGTTGCTGCTCATGTTTATCTTGTATATAATGTGAATGTTGCTGCTCATGTTTATCTTGTATATATTGTGAATGTTGCTGCTCATGTTTATCTTGTATATATTGTAAATGTTGCTGCTCATGTTTATCTTGTATATATTGTGAATGTTGCTGCTCATGTTTATCTTGTATATATTGTGAATGTTGCTGCTCATGTTTATCTTGTATATATTGTGAATGTTGCTGCTCATGTTTATCTTGTATATATTGTAAATGTTGCTGCTCATGTTTATCTTGTATATATTGTGAATGTTGCTGCTCATGTTTATCTTGTATATATTGTAAATGTTGCTGCTCATGTTTATCTTGTATATATTGGGAATGTTGCTGTTATATGTTTATTATCTCATTTGACTGCCACAACTGAACTTCTTTCTGTTAACAAAGTGATTCTATTCACTGTGGAATAAAGTCATGCTTACTGTAGCGAAGGATATAGGTTTTATATATATTTCAATGTGAGAGAGAGTCTTACAAAGGCTGTTGAACCTATTGAGCAGGTTCTGTGTCTTGAGCAGGTTGAATGAGAACTGTATTTATGCATTTGATTATTTAAATGTTTAAATTTTAAATGTATTTGAACAGGGAGTCCCTTTGAGACCATGTCTCTTTTTACAAGGGAGCCCTGTAGCAATGTTACTCTCTCTCCCTTCTCTTTCGCTCTCTTTCTCCCTTCTCCCCCATTAATTTCTCTCCCTCCCTTCACCCAGGTGGACCCAACCTGTAGGTGCGTGTGTGTGTCCATTGTAGGCAGGCAGGCAGCCACTTCTGCTACCTCACCATGGTGGACATGGAGCAACAAACGCTGGTGGCCTCCTGGCTTCTCAGCTTCACTTGTCGTCTTCCCTTCCTGTCCAAGGTGAACCCCCCCCCCCACCCCCCTCCCTCAAACCTCTGTCTGTCTCTCTCGCTCTCTTTCGCTGCCTGTCTCTCTCATTCTCTCGCTCCTTCTCTTGGTATCTATCCATCTGTCACACGCTGATCTGTTTCACCTGTCTTTGTGCTTTTTCAAACCCCTTCCAGGTGTTGCCCATCTTCCCCATTATCCCCAGTGTACTTATACCTCTGTTTTCTGTTTGTCTGTTGCCAGTTAGTTTTGTTCGCCAAGCCTACCAGCGTTTTCCCCCTTGCTACTTTCTGTTTCTAGTTCCTGTTTTCTAGTTTTCCCAGTTTTGACCATGACCCTGACCCTTGCCTTCCCTGACCCTGAGCCTGCCTGTCATTCTGTACCTTGTTATACCAGACTGGATTATTGACCTCTGCCTGCCCTGACCCTGAGACTGCCTGCCGTTCTGCACCTTTTGGACTCTGATCTGGATTACTGACCTCTGCAAGCTCTTGACCTGTTGTTTTGCCTGCCCCCTGTTCTAGTAATAAACTTTTGTTACTTCGACACTGTCTGCATCTGGTTCTTCCCTAAAACGTGATTACCATCTCTCTTTTGCTCTCCTTGTCTTTCATTCTCTCTCTCTCAGATAGACACTTATTCACACTGGCACACACAGACATATAGAGCTATTACACACTCACACTCAGAAACTTGCACAGCGGCTCAATACAGGATAATGTGTCCTATTTGTCTGAATGGGGGAACAATCCCATAAAGGACACCTGCAGTTAAAGGAGAGAGATAAAGAGAGGGAGGGAGAAGGAGAGAGAGTGATTCCTGGCAGCGGAGATGGCTGGATAAAGACATGGGTGCATCGTAAATGGCACCCTATTCCCTACACTACTTTTAACCAGAGCCCTATAGATTGGCTGTTATAACCTTAGCCCACAGTATCTCTTAGATGGGTAGTGAAACAGTCTGAATGACTGTATGTGCATATTACATCCACAAAGAGTTGTGCAATGCAGTGGAACCCTTATTCCTCTTATGATGTCACAATGACAAGAAACGTACCCGTAATAACATCAATTGTTTCTCTCCACTGTTATGATCCTCTGCTAAATTATGAATGAAGATGAGATGTGTGATCTTTGTGGATTTCTCAATGACAGCGTTATATATTTCTGGCACATCTGTGAGATTGAGATTTAATAAGCACATAATATTATGTGACTTTAATCCTTAATGGCTCTGACTCTGTGTAATCTCTCCATAACCTAATCTGGGTCCCTTCTTCTAAGCATTGAGATAATCTCCAAAGTGATTTTAGATACACAATCTGATTGGGCGAACGATGAACAGCCCCTACAAGATCAGGGTCATATTCATTAGTGAACACCTTAACAAAACAATGGAAAATAAAAAGGAGCATGTCTTATTGGTTAAATTCAGGTAGTAGTCCCTCCCTGTTTCAGTCTATTTTATTCTGTTTGGTGCCTAATTAATAAGACTCAGTTTCATCCTGACCAGCTATTTGCTCCGAATTTTTCTTTCTGTTGCATTCTACACTGATATTAATTCTACTGCACCATTTGCATTCGTATCACCTGTTTCACATAATTTAGGTCAGTAGGATGACATTGCCCCTAGACACTGATGTAAGGTCATTAACCCCCTAATGATTGAGGCCATGATCAGATCTAAAGTGATCCTAGACCTTATTCTAATGGCTACTACCCGGAACACTGTGTGTTTCTAGTGTTGTGTTTCTCCCCTAGACACTACTCTAAGGTCAGCCCCCCAATGGTTAAGGATAGAATTCTAAGGGAGTCTTAACTGATCCTAGACCTGTGTCTCTCTTCTGTCAGGCCTTTGAAGTGTGCGCCCTGGTGGAAGGGGGCAGAGAAGATCACCTACACCTACACCAACCCCTACCCCACCAGCCATGTCCTCCAGCTGTTTTCCTCGCAAGGTGCCAAATAAATGTCACTTAAGGGCCCCAAAAGACTAGGGACGGCTCTGACTGCACTTGTGGATATGGATGTGGATATGCAGACCCGGCCCTTCATGATGAGTTCCGTTTTTTGTGGCCCCCACCCCCATCAAAGTTGCCTATCCTTGCAGTAAAAAAAATTAAAAATCCGGACTGACACAGGAAGGGACTACCTTTACTTTGTCCAATAAGAAGAGCTCATTTTAATTTAATGTTGCAAAGTTTAAAAACGGTTTCCATTCCGTGCCCTAATAAATACAATTCGCTAACCACACTCAATCTCTTGCTGGGAGAGACCAGTGAGTGACACTAACACGTTGTTTGTTTTGTATGACGTAATGTGAATAATTGAACACGTCCACTATACTGTAGCTGTTAATTTATTTTTCTGTTCCGCCATTAGCCCCTGTGTCTAGTAGGAGATTCATTGACTCCATAAACAGGCCATAAACATCTCAACATAAACAAGTTGTCTCGACATCATTAGCAAGCAACGGTGTAAATGGAAATAGAATCAGCCCGTTTCAATGATATAAAATGAACTCCTAAAAAACTGTTTATGTTTCAATCACTTGCCTGCACAGGATACTTAACCAAATAGAGAGGGAAAGAGGGAGAGACGGGTGCGAGAAAAATAACCAACTGTGTTTTCCTTTTAGCCAGCATAGCTTCAGGTGCAATTCTTCTAAACAGTTTATGGGGTCTATATCTTTAAAAAATGTAATAGAGTCGTTTGCCTTCCCCCAAGAAGTAACTACCCTGCCACAATAAAAACAAAAAAACAGAGCAAGGATCAATATATAGTTTTCTGGAAATTACTGGATAAATCTTACACATTTGGAGGGAGAAAACAACAAAACAAAGGCCATGTCTTTTCAAGAGTTTAAATAAGGTGGGAACACCAGGAGCTTTTGTTGAAAACAATTTCCCTTTTTTACATAATTGTAAAACCACTGAGGAAGTACAGTTCCCGCTCAGCCCAGTCAAAACTGTTCGCTGCTCTGGCTCCCCAATGGTGGAACACACTCCCTCACGACGCCAGGACAGCGGAGTCAATCACCACCTTCCGGAGACACCTGAAACCCCACCTCTTTAAGGAATACCTAGGATAGGATAAAGTAATCCTTCTCACCCCCCCCCCCTTAAAAGATTTAGATGCACTATTGTAAAGTGGCTGTTCCACTGGATGTCATAAGGTGAATGCACCAATTTGTAAGTCGCTCTGGATAAGAGCGTCTGCTAAATGACTTAAATGTAAATGTAATAATTACATAATTTCCTATAATTAGTCATTTAGAACAGCACATTTATTGTTGTTGCATTGCACACATCCCTAATAGATGTTATGTGTTGTAATTTCAGTCAAACGTCATGGTGTGAATATTGCCTGAGGACTGTAAATGCAGTACTAGTACACTGGTGAAATACACCTAAAAACACATCACATGTATTTTGGGATATTAGGCTGTGTCCATGGTCTGTTCAGTAGGACACTATGTTGCAAAACATTTTGCAATGGAACACAAAAGCCTGTGATCTCATTGGACAAGTTCAGGTCGAACCTCCCCGTTTTCACCTGACTGAACAGACTGCAACAGTGGGCCTGTGGGTTGAACCTGGGTGGTATTCCTTATGTCACCTGACAAGTTCAGGTAATCCCTCCCAATTTCTGTCTGTTTTTCTTCTGTTTGGTACCTAATGAAATGCACCTTAAAGCACAGCAAACTCAACTCAACTGGACACATTAGCTACTACTACAACTACAGAACAAAATGGTTTGCTAAGAATGTCAGCGCAACGAAGTACACTTCTACTATTGTATAAAATTCAACACTTTGCTACTTATGACAGAAAGCTCAATGCAGTACTCATTACAGACATGGTGGCTTGATACATACACTCAGTGGCCAGTTTATTAGGTACACCCATCTTGTTCCAGGTCGGACCTCTTTTGCCTCCAGAACAGACTGAATTCTTTGGGGCATGGAAACGTTGCTCAATTGGTATCAAGGGCAATGTTCCCTCAATCCTATATTAGCCTGTGGTGTTCAATGTAGGTGACTTTTTACATTATGAAGGGCTCAACATTAACTGATCATAAACATTGTTTTGGTCTGTAACACCATGGGCCAAATAAGGGACTGTAAATTGCATTGTATTGTGTTTTATGGTGCAAGAAACCACCTTGCAAAATAAATGTTATTATTATTAGCAGAGACAATTAAACAATGTAGGCTACCCTTCTGCCCATTGGCTTATTTGCATGTTCTTGCATGTTTGAAAATACAACACTGCCCCTTTAATTAAGACTTACCTGACTGTCTTTTCAAAGACAGCTTCAAATGTAGCCTACACATTTTGTGCTCTTGTAGGACGTAGTAACTCACCGTTGCTGACCTATACTTATCTATAACTGGGCTAATAACTCGCTAAATAGCTAAAAGTGTCAACAAGGGCATTGTGTCAAGAAGCAGTGCGGCTTGGTTGGGTTGTGTTTGGGAGGATGCATGGCTCTTGTCCGTTGCCTATCCCGAGGCCATACTTGGAGTTGCAGCGATGAGACAAGACTGTATCTATTGCATACCACGAAATTGGGTTAAAAAAAAATATATAAATGTGCACACGCTCGACGCTCTGAACGGATCTGAAAAGCACATTCACTCTGGGTGATTTAAAAACCGTGAGAGGGTTACTCAAGCAAAAAGAATTATACTCCGTTGCGTTCTGGCTCTACCTACAACAAAATCAGACTCAATCTTGCAAAGTTAGATTTGTTTTGGTTTGTTTCATTGAAAAGGGGCTGATATAATGTTGATTCAATCACAGAAAAAAATGTTGACCTATATTGTGTAAACTAATGTGGCAAACTAAGTGAAGTTCAATCTCTTGCATCTCCATGTGGTCTGGCATTTCTTCAGCGAGGCAGTCCTGAAGGAGGTGCGCAGCTTAGAGGGAACATTGATTATGGGACCTAACGTGTGCCAGGAAAACATTCCCCACACCATTACACCACCACTTGCAGCCACTTGCAGCCTGTAACGTTGACACCAGGCAGGATGGGGCCATGGACTCATGCTGATTACGCCAAATCATTACTCTGCAATCAGCATGACGCAACAGGAACCGGGATTCGCTTGACCAGGTGATGTTTTTCCCCTGCTCAATTGTCTAGTGTTCATGGCATGCCCACTGGAGACCCTTCTTGTTTTTAGCTTATAGGAGTGGAACCGTGTGGCCGCCTGCTGCAATAGCTCATCCATGACAGGGACTGATGAGCTGTGCATAGGGCTGATGCGATGACCGTATTACTGTCACCAGTCATGAAGGCAGTCAAATTCCACGTGACCGTTTCGCCACGGAAATTAGGCTTCTCCAAGCTCTGATGCTGCTGGTCATTATTAGCCCACCAAACTTGCTAAATGCCTGGTACTCAGCATTCTATTGTCCCTCTAATCACTCTGACATCAATGCAAATGTAATCGAAAATCGAATCAAACACTTAATGAGAGCTCATGAGCTCATGCTGGCCAAAACATTAAAAACCCCAGAGTGATCGGCTCTACTAAAAAGAGGAGGATCCCATCATCTTTCTATAGGCTAGGCCTACTATATTTATTTCCCTACTTTCCTAATATTAAGCACTAGGAGCACTAGGCATTATCAAGTGCTTGTCAAATTGTGAATGAGTGACAAAGCAGAGCTCATGCCTTTCAAATAACTGGACACATTCAAGTGACTTTAAAAAAAATAATTAGAGTCGCATCATGCAGCCTTACAATGTATTAAAAATCCAAACATATAGTCCAACATTTGTAGAACAACTAAAGTTACGTGAATATCTCTAAATTAAGCATATAGGAATACCTATTTCTTTGTTAACTGCTCAACACATCAATAGCTGCATGTGCACTAAATGAACGAGTGTAGCCCACAGCCATTTGGCATAGCCAGATCAGGACCTAACAACTCAGAGTATGCTATTCTGATCTACTGAAAAATACTACATTTTCTTCATATCATGCTTCTTTAGACCTGTCTAAAATAAGTAATGGATTTATTGTGAAGGTTATATTACATGGATTTTTTTTAAATGTAGAAGCTCCAAAGGCCTGCATCAGTGGCTTGTAAGCTATTTGTGTGGAAGCCAGGAGATGCCAAATGTATTTATGTAAATTAACAGTCAATTACCTTGAGACTGACATTTATTTGCTTGACAATCACGGTCTGACGTGATTATTATTATTTTTTTGTGACTTCCACAGCCCTAGTTGTGTGTCCGAGATGCCGTTCTGCACACCACTTTTGTAATGTGCTGTTATTTCTCCTTCGACCTCTCATCAACAAGGTGTTTTCGCCCACACGACTGCCGCTGAATGGATGTTTTTTGTTTGTTGCACGATTCTCTGACGTGTGTGAAAAGCCCAGGAGGCCGGATGTTTCTGAGATACTGAAACCAGTGCACCTGGCATCCATGATCATACCACTCTCAAAGTCGATTAGGTCAGTATTCTTGCCCGTTCTAACGTTCAATCGAAATATAACTAGATACTGTACCCGTCTGCCTGATTTATATAGAAAGGCATGGCTATGTGACTCACTGTAGGAGCGAACCATTTTTGTGAACAGGGTAAACTGGACACTTAAAGTACATATGACAGTGGAATGTTGACTGTAGAATGTTCACTACGGAGGAACTACTCTATAACTGAAAGGTTCAGTATATACGACTGTAGGCTATAACAAAAATGTATTATAGATGAACTACTAAAAAAGATGAATACATATGAACAACTGTATAATTCAAAACAGTCTAGATTAAGGGCCCTCGGAGTGTGGTGTCAGGAAAATAACCTCACACTCAATGCCAACAAAACAAAGGAGATGATCGTGGAATACAGGAAACAGCAGAGGGAGCAGCCCCTGATCCACATCGAAGGGACAGTAGTGGAGAGGGTGGAAAGTTTTAAGTTCCTCGGCGTACTCATCACAAACAAACTGAATTGGTCCACCTACACGGACAGCGTGGTAAAGAAGGCGCAGCAGCACCTCTTCAACCTCAGGAGGCTGAAGAAATTCGGCTTGTCACCAAAAACACTCACAAACATTTACAGATGCACAATCGAGAGCATCCTGTTGGGCTGTATCACCGCCTGGTACGGCAACTGCTCCGCCCATAACTGTAAGGCTATCCAAAGGGTAGTGAGGTCTGCACAATGCATCACCGGGGGCAAAATACCTGCCCTCCAGGACACCTACACCACCCGATGTCACAGGAAGGCCAAAAAGATAATCAAGGACAACAACCACTGCCTGTTCACCCCAACTCTAGCCACTTTAATAATCAATAAATTGATATAATAAATGTATCACTAGCCACTTTAAACAATGCCACTTTATGTAATGTTTACATACCCTACATTACTCATCTCATATGTATATACTGTACTATAAACCATCTACTGCATCTTGCCTATGCCATTTGGCCATCACTCATTCATATATTTTTATGTACATATTCTTATGTATTCCTTTACACTTGTGTGCATAAGGTAGTTGTTGTGAAATTGTTAGGTTAGATTACTTGTTAGATATTGCTGCATGGTCGGAACTAGAAGCACAAGCATTTCGCTACACTCGCATTAACATCTGCTAACCATGTGTATGTGACAAATAAAATTGGATTTGATTTTCCCAGTGTTTGTTAAGTTGAAGTGATGCTTCAGTGCGACTTGGTTAATTGATTTGTTATCTGTAAGATTTTTGTGTCTAGGAATACATGTACGAGGAAGAAGAACTATCATGCACAGTGTGTTTGGGAAACTGTTGTGTTTGCATAGCATTCCACCTAAATAGGTCACGTTTTCTAAACCTAATGCAAATACAGTATAGGATGCCAAAACAAAATACCCGGAAGAGAGAGCCTGTTATCTCAACACTGAGCAGCCGGAGGTACACACACGCCCACATGCGCACTCTCACGCACAAACACTTAATTTTTAAAAAACTTTTATTTAACTAGGCAAGCCAGTTAGGAACAAATTCTTATTTACAATGATGGGCTACCCCGGCCAAACCATCCCCAAACCCGGACAACGCTGGGTCAATTGTACGCCGCCGTATGGGACTCCCGAACCAGGGTCTGTAGTGACACCTCTAGCACTGCGATGCAGTGCCTTGGACTGCTGTGCCACTCAGGAGCCATCATATTATCATACTCAGGGTCAGATATGTGTCTTTAATTGATTGGGGGAGGGGGGGTACTATACTTAATCTTTTCTAACATCAAAAGACTCCCAGACATCCAACAGGTCTGTGCTTGACTCCCTGCATTGTGAATTGCCTGTCTCCCCACTGTTTGCATATAATCATTCTTTAATTCATAGTGTACTTGAGTATAATGATTCAAAGTGACGTTTTTGTAATTGGACGCAAGTTAGGGTCCAGACTTTAAGGACGACCCCACCCCACTTTTTTTTGGTGAGGTGTAATTAGCTGTTCAGTAACGAGTTGCATCTTTCCATTCGATAGCTCTCATTAGCATCGGCTGCACCCCTTCAAAAATCCCATGCCTCCCTTTCCCTATCGGAACCCGGGTCCTGCACATTCTATCAACAACCCCCGTCTTATATAAGCACACCACCGCGTTACACAACCTCCCTCTCTCTTCCTCATTAGAATACAGGCTGCAAAAAGCCTGTAATGCTCATACTAAGAAGAGGAGGTGGAAGAAGAAAAATAGACACTGTAATATAAGACACAGCTTCCTTCCTTAGGCTTAGGACACTTTATTACCACTATCCTTAAGTAAATCTTCTAATTTTCCACAATCTAAGGCTGTAACTTCCAGAGAGGTCCAGAGAGGAAATATTCATTTAAAAAACGTATTCCCTAGTTATGTCGAGATCATTACTTATTTATGTCATGATCAGTTTTCTCGAGACCACAAGATCATTTTCTGGTGATCACGACATAAGAAAAGTTGTTTTGTCGAGATCACAAGATAAACTCTATAAATAGAAGTGGACGTATTAATGGTAGCTTGACAGTATGGCTGAGGTGGCAGAGCTCACAGTAGTTCTGCAAATCCGTTTTTATTTTGATCAGGGATTAACCCAGGCAGAAAGTGCATTATGTCTGTCGGTTATAGATGTCCTCCAAATCAAAAGATGCTGTATGTTAACAGCACAGGACCACACACACACACACACACACACACACACACACACACACACACACACACACACACACACACACACACACACACACACACACACACACACACACACACACACACACACACACACAACATGGTGGAAGCAACATAGGGAGCGGCCCTGGAGCAGTTCAGAGTGTTTTGCTCAAGGGCATAACAGTAGTGGATGTTAATAATTATCAATAGCCATTTTACTCCCAATTCAGAACATGGATTATGTACCGTAAAATATAAATATGACAAAAACAAAATGTGACCCAGAGGCCTCAAATCTATGCGACGTTACTTATTGCCACTTTTTAAAGACATACTTTGACATCTAAGATTAAACATATGCTAACAAAATGTAATATGTTTGTATGTTCATCTCGTGATCTCGGCAAGAGAACTTTTGCTATGACGTGATTTCGACAAAACAAGATAATATTTGTTTTATTAATATGTCCTCTCTGGACTTCTGTAGTAACTGGCACCCTATTCCTTATATAGTGTAATCTTAGTACACGACTTAGCACAAGCTATTTGGGAAAAGAGTGGCATTTTGGATAGAGCCTAACATTTTCATGCTTTCTATTGAAATGAAATCATACGAAATCATGAGTATCAATATCACTGTGTTTCACCTCCATGAGGGCAATGCTATACTGAACCTCAGTAGCTTCTGGTCCAGTTGTTATCTGGTCCTCTTGGCATAGCACTGACACTTGCAAGCAGCACAGTCAGCGCACAACAGACACACACACACTAACTACATGTGTGGAGCCTGGATCACCTCGGCACAGTCAGCGCACAACAGACACACACACACTAACTACATGTGTGGAGCCTGGATCACCTCGGCACAGTCAGCGCACAACAGACACACACACACTAACTACATGTGTGGAGCCTGGATCACCTCGGCACAGCAGCAATTGTAATGTGCTCCTGTCGGTATATTGTTTACGAGTGGGGAGGGGGTAGAGACTGTGCAGGATCAGGTACACTGCTGAGCTCTAACTAGCAACGTGATGCCAGTGAAGTGTGGAGGGAAGTGTGAGTGTGTGTCAGAGGGAAAGGTAGTGTGAAAGAGATTATGTACTTTCTATCTGTCTGCAAGAGCGAGGACGGGAGAGAAAAATACAGAGAGCAACAAAAGAAAGGTTAGAGGAGGAGAGCGAAAGTGAAAACAGACGCAGAATGAAAGCAGCAGTAACAGCACTTTTATTTCATCAAAGAGGGCTGGCAGATTGCACTAGCAGGCCAAAGGGACTCTCGACAAACAAACAGGTTTTCAATTACCTGTGTGGGAATTAATGCATTAGGCATTCGCTAACAAGCTCTAGCCTCAACCACGACCAAGCACAAAGGGATAATGCTGGGCTCAAGGAACCTTCTGTATCCCCTTTTCACAAACATGCTCAAATTCTATGCAGAGACTCTTCTCAGTAGATGGCAGCCTTACACACTCGAAAATACTTCTCTCTCTCTGCCTCTGTCCCTCTCTGTCCCTCCCCTATCCACCTCCCCCTCTCTTATCTGAATGGCGTTTCAGCTTTCACTTCAAATTGAGGAAGTCTTCCATACCTGGTGCTTCGATGGAGATTGAATGTATGCTTGACTGCTTTCTGTACCTCAGATTGATCTACATTTATGTGCCCATGATTTTAGTATTTTGGTTCATATATTTATACTTTTTATAATAAAAATGTTCTGTTGATATCCACGCATGGTATGCCAGTAGCTTGCATTCAGTCGGATGTTAAATACAGTCATCCATTATCCACCACTGTAATTTGCCATGAGGATAGGACCAAAGAAATATAGATGTGACATATGAAGACTGATTGGAGTTCTATGGGCTATATCAATTCAGAAAGTGTACCCCCCCACACACACACACACACACTGTAAGCAGTGTCTAACCAGGTAGCAAACTATCACTGTGTTACTTTCAAAGAACACATTAGATGTTGATTGAACAACCCATTAATTACAATTCAATACAACACATTTTTCTTGCTTTTCATTTCATGGACTGTTTAATGGCCTTTTATTTGTGGGGTGAACTAATTTGTCAAAGAAAAGTTGTTCAGTAGTCTTTCTCCAGAGAATATTGCATATGTAAGGACACATAAGGAATGCATACTACTGACTTAAGCTGATTCAATTTAATGGAAGGACAATTTGATTGGCTCTAGCATGGCCCCTATTCAATCATGTGGTTGTTGAAATTCAAATACTTATTGAGCTGTTCTTATCTTGGCTTCAGTCAGCTTGGATTTGTGTCCATTCTATTCACCATATTTTCTTTCAGAGGATACAGCACATGTACTGGACTGTACAGGGCATTCAGAAAGTATTTAGACCTGTTGACTTTTTTAAATCGTTTTTTTCCCACATCAATCTATACACAATACCCCATAATGACAAAGCAAAAACAGGTTTTTGGAAATGTTTGTAAATGTAATAAAAATAGAAACATTTCACATATTCATAAGTATTTAGACCCTTTACTCAGTACTTTGTTGAAGCACCTTAGGCAGCGATTACAGCCTTGAGTCTTCTTGGGAATGATGCTACAAGCTTGGCACACCTATATTTGGGGAGTTTCTCCCATCCTTCTTTGCAGATCCTCTCAAGCTCTGTCGGGTTTGATGGGGAGCGTCACTGCACAGCTATTTTCAGGTCTCTCCAGGGATGTTCGATTGGGCTGGGCCACTCAAGGACATTCAGAGACCTGCCCGGAAGCCACTTCTGTGGTGTCTTAGCTGTGTGCTTAGGGTCATTGTCCTGTTGGAAGGTGAACCTTCGCCTCAGTCTGAGGTCCTGAGTGCTCTGGAGCAGGTATTCATCAAGGATCTCTCTGTACTTTGCTCTGTTCATCTTTCCCTCGATCCTGACGAGTCTCCCAGTCTGTACCGCTGAAAAACATCCGCACAGCATGATGCCGCCACCACCATGCTTCACCGTAAGGATGGTGCCAGACCTGACGCTTGGCGTTCAGGCCAAAGAGTTCAATCTTGGTTTCATCAGACTAGAGAATTTTTTTTCTCATGGTCTGAGAGTCCTTTAGGTGCCTTATGGTAAACTCCACGTGGGCTGTCATGTGCCTTTTACTGAGGAGTTTCTTCCGTCTGGCCACTCTACCATAAATTCCTTATTGTTGGAGTGTTGCAGAGATGGTTGTCCTTCTGGAATGTTCTCCCATCTCCACAGAGGAGCTCTGTCAGAGTGACCATTGGGTTCTTGGTCACCTCCCTGACCAAGGCCCTTCTCCCCTGACTGCTCAGTTTGGCCGGGCGGCCAGCTCGAGGAAGAGTCTTGGTGGTTCAAAACTTCTTCCATTTAAGAATGATGGCCACTGTGTTCTTGGGGACCTTCAATGCTGCAGAAATGTGTTGGTACCCTTCCCCAGATCTGTGCCTCGACACAATCCTGTATCAGAGCTCTACGGACAAATCCTTTGACCTCATGGCTTGATTTTTGCTCTGACATGCCCTGTCAACTGTGGAACCTTACACAGACAGGTGTGTACCTTTCCAAATAATGTCCGATCAATTCAATTTAGAAACATCTCAAGGATGATCAATGGAAACAGAATGCACCCGAGGTCAATTTCGAGCCTCCAATCAAAGGGTCTGAATACTTATGTAAATAAGGTATTTCTGTCTTCTATTTTTAATACATTTGCAAACATTTCAAAACAACTGTTTTTACCTTGTCATTCTGGGTTATTGTGTGTAGATTGATGAGGAACAAAATGTATTTCATCCATTTTAGAATAAGGCTGTAATGTAACAAAATGTGGGATAAGGGAATGTTCCACATAAGTAGAGCGCTTTACTGAGTAGGTTAGCTTCAGGTTCGTGGAAGGACACATGGAACTTGTGTATGGAACTGTAACCTGAAGGCTTGTCTCTGATTGTGCCCAGAAGATTGAGGATGTGATTAAGGTTGCATGGACAGACAGGCACAATAGGCTCAGTACATTATTAGCAGTAATGGAAAAGGAGTATGCACATAAGCAGCCCCCCCAATGAATTTATTCAGCATTTTATTCAAATCAACGCAAATGGGAAAGGCCACATCATTTGAATTATACACAGTTTGACTACTATAAATTGTGGCAGTATTTTGATTGGCAAACCTTTAAAAAATACTGAATATACCTCTATATGAAATGAGGTGATCGGGTGATCTACTTGAAAGACTGTAGGAAAATTGAATGGAATGTCATAATGTTAAAAAACTAAATTTTTCAATCTGTTGTAGATATCAGCGGCTCAAACTGTGGAAGGGGATTTAAATGACAATGCAGTCAAAAATGTGATTTTCCTGTGTTTTATATATAGTTCCACACTATAAGGTTAGAATAATACTGTGAAATTTTGAATATGACGATAATGCCCCTTTAGTGTAAGAGCTGTTTAAAAAGACCACCTGAAATGTAAGTCTGTTTTGGTGGGATGGAGTTTTAGCCTGCCTGGTGAATTAGTTAACAGACCTTTAAGAAAGGGAGTGTCACGGTTTGACCTTAGTTCTTTTGTTATGTCTTTGTTTTAGTATGGTCAGGGCGTGAGTTGGGTGGGTTGTCTATGTTCTTTTTTCTATGATTTGAGATTTCTGTGTTTGGCCTGGTATGGTTCTCAATTAGAGGCAGCTGTCAATCATTGTCCCTGATTGAGAACCATACTTAGGTAGCCTGGTTTCACTTTTACATTTACATTACATTTACATTTAAGTCATTTAGCAGACGCTCTTATCCAGAGCGACTTACAAATTGGTGCATTCACCTTATGACATCCAGTGGAACAGCCACTTTACAATAGTGCATCTAAATCTTTTAAGGGGGGGAGGGGGATGAGAAGGATTACTTTATCCTATCCTAGGTATTCCTTAAAGAGGTGGGGTTTCAGGTGTCTCCGGAAGGTGGTGATTGACTCCGCTGTCCTGGCGTCGTGAGGGAGTTTGTTCCACCATTGGGGGGCCAGAGCAGCGAACAGTTTTGACTGGGCTGAGCGGGAACTGTACTTCCTCAGTGGTAGGGAGGCGAGCAGGCCAGAGGTGGATGAACGCAGTGCCCTTGTTTGGGTGTAGGGCCTGATCAGAGCCTGGAGGTACTGAGGTGCCGTTCCCCTCACAGCTCCGTAGGCAAGCACCATGGTCTTGTAGCGGATGCGAGCTTCAACTGGAAGCCAGTGGAGAGAGCGGAGGAGCGGGGTGACGTGAGAGAACTTGGGAAGGTTGAGCACCAGACGGGCTGTGGCGTTCTGGATGAGTTGTAGGGGTTTAATGGCACAGGCAGGGAGCCCAGCCAACAGCGAGTTGCAGTAATCCAGACGGGAGATGACAAGTGCCTGGATTAGGACCTGCGCCGCTTCCTGTGTGAGGCAGGGTCGTACTCTGCGGATGTTGTAGAGCATGAACCTACAGGAACGGGCCACCGCCTTGATGTTAGTTGAGAACGACAGGGTGTTCTCCAGGATCACGCCAAGGTTCTTAGCGCTCTGGAAGGAGGACACAATGGAGTTCTCAACCGTGATGGCGAGATCATGGAACGGGCAGTCCTTCCCCGGGAGGAAGAGCAGCTCCGTCTTGCAGAGGTTCAGCTTGAGGTGGTGATCCGTCATCCATACTGATATGTCTGCCAGACATGCAGAGATGCGATTCGCCACCTGGTCATCAGAAGGGGGAAAGGAGAAGATTAATTGTGTGTCGTCTGCATAGCAATGATAGGAGAGACCATGTGAGGTTATGACAGAGCCAAGTGACTTGGTGTATAGCGAGAATAGGAGAGGGCCTAGAACAGAGCCCTGGGGGACACCAGTGGTGAGAGCGCGTGGTGAGGAGACAGATTCTCGCCACGCCACCTGGTAGGAGCGACCTGTCAGGTAGGACGCAATCCAAGCGTGGGCCGCGCCGGAGATGCCCAACTCGGAGAGGGTGGAGAGGAGGATCTGATGGTTCACAGTATCGAAGGCAGCCGATAGGTCTAGAAGGATGAGAGCAGAGGAGAGAGAGTTAGCTTTAGCAGTGCGGAGCGCCTCCGTGATACAGAGAAGAGCAGTCTCAGTTGAATGACTAGTCTTGAAACCTGACTGATTTGGATCAAGAAGGTCATTCTGAGAGAGATAGCGGGAGAGCTGGCCAAGGACGGCACGTTCAAGAGTTTTGGAGAGAAAAGAAAGAAGGGATACTGGTCTGTAGTTGTTGACATCGGAGGGATCGAGTGTAGGTTTTTTCAGAAGGGGTGCAACTCTCGCTCTCTTGAAGACGGAAGGGACGTAGCCAGCAGTCAGGGATGAGTTGATGAGCGAGGTGAGGTAAGGGAGAAGGTCTCAGGAAATGGTCTGGAGAAGAGAGGAGGGGATAGGGTCAAGCGGGCAGGTTGTTGGGCGGCCGGCCGTCACAAGACGTGAGATTTCATCTGGAGAGAGAAGGGAGAAAGAGGTCAGAGCACAGGGTAGGGCAGTGTGAGCAGAACCAGTGGTGTCGTTTGACTTAGCAAACGAGGATCGGATGTCGTCGACCTTCTTTTCAAAATGGTTGACGAAGTCATCTGCAGAGAGGGAGGAGGGGGAGGAGGATTCAGGAGGGAGGAGAAGGTGGCAAAGAGCTTCCTAGGGTTAGAGGCAGATGCTTGGAATTTAGAGTGGTAGAAAGTGGCTTTAGCAGCAGAGACAGAGGAGGAAAATGTAGAGAGGAGGGAGTGAAAGGATGCCAGGTCCGCAGGGAGGCGAGTTTTCCTCCATTTCCGCTCGGCTGCCCGGAGCCCTGTTCTGTGAGCTCGCAATGAGTCGTCGAGCCACGGAGCGGGAGGGGAGGACCGAGCCGGCCTGGAGGATAGGGGACATAGAGAGTCAAAGGATGGAGAAAGGGAGGAGAGGAGGGTTGAGGAGGCAGAATCAGGAGATAGGTTGGAGAAGGTTTGAGCAGAGGGAAGAGATGATAGGATGGAAGAGGAGAGAGTAGCGGGGGAGAGAGAGCGAAGGTTGGGACGGCGCGATACCATCCGAGTAGGGGCAGTGTGGGAAGTGTTGGATGAGAGCGAGAGGGAAAAGGATACAAGGTAGTGGTCGGAGACTTGGAGGGGAGTTGCAATGAGGTTAGTGGAAGAACAGCATCTAGTAAAGATGAGGTCGAGCGTATTGCCTGCCTTGTGAGTAGGGGGAAGGTGAGAGGGTGAGGTCAAAAGAGGAGAGGAGTGGAAAGAAGGAGGCAGAGAGGAATGAGTCAAAGGTAGACGTGGGGAGGTTAAAGTCGCCCAGAACTGTGAGAGGTGAGCCGTCCTCAGGAAAGGAGCTTATCAAGGCATCAAGCTCATTGATGAACTCTCCGAGGGGACCTGGAGGGCGATAAATGATAAGGATGTTAAGCTTGAAAGGGCTGGTAACTGTGACAGCATGGAATTCAAAGGAGGCGATAGACAGATGGGTAAGGGGAGAAAGAGAGAATGACCACTTGGGAGAGATGAGGATCCCGGTGCCACCACCCCGCTGACCAGAAGCTCTCGGGGTGTGCGAGAACACGTGGGCGGACGAAGAGAGAGCAGTAGGAGTAGCAGTGTTATCTGTGGTGATCCATGTTTCCGTCAGTGCCAAGAAGTCGAGGGACTGGAGGGAGGCATAGGCTGAGATGAACTCTGCCTTGTTGGCCGCAGATCGGCAGTTCCAGAGGCTACCGGAGACCTGGAACTCCACGTGGGTCGTGCGCGCTGGGACCACCAGATTAGGGTGGCCGCGGCCACGCGGTGTGGAGCGTTTGTATGGTCTGTGCAGAGAGGAGAGAACAGGGATAGACAGACACATAGTTGACAGGCTACAGAAGAGGCTACGCTAATGCAAGGAGATTGGAATAACAAGTGGACTACACGTCTCGAATGTTCAGAAAGTTAAGCTTACGTAGCAAGAATCTTATTGACTAAGATTATTATAATGATACAGTACTGCTGAAGTAGGCTAGCTGGCAGTGGCTGCGTTGTTGACTTTGTAGGCTAGCTGGCAGTGGCTGCGTTGTTGACGCTACACTAATCAAGTCGTTCCGTTGAGTGTAATAGTTTCTACAGTGCTGCTATTCGGGGGCTAGCTGGCTAGCTAGCAGTGTTGATTACGTTACGTTGCGTTAAAAGAACGACAATAGCTGGCTAGCTAACCTAGAAAATCGCTCTAGACTACACAATTATCTCTGATACAAAGACGGCTATGTAGCTAGCTATGTAGCTAGCTACGATCAAACAAATCAAACCGTTGTGCTGTAATGAAATGAAATGAAAATGTGATACTACCTGTGGAGCGAAGCGGAATGCGACCGGGTTGTTGAGTGCGGAAGTTCTATTCGGTAGATGTTGGCTAGCTGTTGGCTAGCTAGCAGTGTCTCCTACGTTAAGGACGACAAATAGCTGGCTAGCTAACCTCGGTAAATTAAGATAATCACTCTAAGACTACACACTCTAAACTACACAATTATCTTGGATACGAAGACAGCAAAGACAACTATGTAGCTAGCTAACACTACACTAATCAAGTCGTTCAGTTGAGTTTAATAGTTTCTACAGTGCTGCTATTCGGTAGACGGTGGACGTTTGCTAGCTGGCTAGCTGCTGGGCAGATAGCAGTGTAGACTACGTTAGGACGACGAAATACGATAATTACGCAATTATCTTTGATACAAAGACGGCTATGTAGCTAGCTAAGAAGAAATTGCTAAGATTAGACAAATCAAACCGTTGTACTATAATGAAATGTAATGAAATGTAATGAAAAGTTATACTACCTGCGGACCGAAGTGCGGATGCGACCGCTCGCTCCAACCCGGAAGTAATCAATGAGTTTTGAGTTGTGGGTGCTAATTTCCTGTTTAGTGTTTTTGTCTTTCACCTTACGAGACTGTTCGTTTGTTATTTATTGTTTTGTTCAGTGTTCTAGTACGTCATTAAAAGCTATGAACACTTACCACGCTGCGCATTGGTCCTCCTCTCTTTCTCCCAACGACAAACTATACAGAGAGTTCCGAACCTCTATGACAATAACAGTGAGTTTTCAGTTTTGCCCTCCCTACTCAAATCACTCCTAGACAGTCCTAGCTAATTTCTTGCTTGAGAAATTGCTCTTTGATAAGAAGCTAATTTAGTTTATTGTTGACAATTTTAATATAAAACATTCACAGTAAGGTACTTAATTGTTAACCATAAATGATTTGATATTGAGATAAAAACCACTGCATTGGACCTTTAAGTGTTTTCCCTTATGAATTTTAAATGGGAAAATAATGTATAATGATCAAGGAGGGCTTTGAAAACTGGTCACAGGAGATGTGTTTTAATATACGGCTAGTCCGAACGGTAGCGAATGGAAAGGAAATATGAAGTATTGATTGGGGCATAGTGGTCGACCGTACACTTTCTGTCAGCAGAATGTTTGGGCATAATTAGGAAAGTGTGCACAATAGCTCCCCATGTTCAAAGTGAAAGGTGCTTTAATGTTGCTTCAGCTTGTATGCAGCTCGCAGCGCTCCGCCTTGCTCTGTTGGAGGACTGTTGAGGATCCCTCAAGTGACCCCCTGCTTGTTCTAACAGGCGCTACTGTAGGTACAGTGTCTGGGGCACCATCCAGTAAGAATACAAGGCTTCCCAAATGGCACCATATTTACTATATTTAGTGCACTACATTTGACCAGGGACAATAGGGGTCTGGTCAAAATCAAATCAGAGTTTATTTGCATCAAACACAGTTTGTGTGATAGTGGCAAAGTTGGTTTGACATTGGATAGCTGGGGCTGTCAATAAATAACACAGCGTTGCACATCTTTTAGTTGTCTCATGAAATGCTTTCAATATTTCTATATGAATTTATAGAATTTATAGTTGGTTTGATGTTTTTAAGTCATTGACATTTGGAGCTGCTAACATTGTAAAATATTGTCCGATATACATTGTATAATTTACTGATGGTCCCTAATTAGCCCCAGAGGAACATCAAACCAATGGAAGAAGTGAGTGGGATAACTGAGCCCAAAATCTATCTTCTCCAGCAGGTGGCATTTAAAAACAATTATCTCACCAATCGAGGATGTTTGTATTGAAGACAATGAGAGAGTGTCAAATTTTGTTAACAAAAAATGTAATGGCTTATTTGCTACATGTGGCTGATTTGATCGAATAGCAGTTTCATAATGATGAGGTTGTTAACGAGTGTACTGATATAAGTAGGACACATGACATCCTGGAAGAAAAAATACTTTATATCTGGGTTGTTCCTGGTCGTCACTAATTCCCACAGCCACAAAGTCATAAACCCCAACTATTTCTACTATTTTAAACCTAACCACACTGGTAACCTTAAATTAATGTATGACCAAAAAGCACATTTTTGTTTTCCAGAATTTTTCAGATTTAGCCAATTTTGAATTTGTGACTGTGGTAATTTATGGAAACCATTGTGCCTGTTGTTCACAAGTGTGTCTTCTCTCTCATTGGCTAGAATGGTCCCGACTGCCTTCCTTTTTGAAGACATTTATTTTAATTGTTGGAGTGGCTACTAGAGGGTCAATATAATGGATAATCTGTGGTCAAACTAAATTGACCATGGGCTTCACGATCTGGTTGTGTGCAGCTGCACTCTGAATTGATGATTACTTGGGTGATGCCAGCTGGGGGCATGTAGGCAGGATTCAAATAAACCCAACCCAAGGAAAACTGTTACGTCAGTGATGTGTATGCCAAAGAACTTGAAGCTTTTCACCTTCTCCACTGCTGCTCTGTCGATGTGGATGGGGGCGTGGTCCCTGTGTCTCCTGAAGTCCATGATCAGCTCATTCGTTTTGTTGACGTTAAGGGAGAGGTTACTTAATTCCGTGACATACAATTCTTTCCTATCGTCCTGTCACCAAAATGACCGTACAGAATTTAAACTTTGTTGTCAATTTTGACACTAGGATAAATGTTTCCGACTCATATCTATGCCACATATGCACACATTTTTCGAAACAAGACCTCTAACCAGGAAGTGACTTAACCCACTTCCATTGCCACAAATCCATAAACCTGCCCATTTCTACAATTTACCTCCTTAAGATTGCATTTTAAAACCTAACCATAATCACACTGCAAACCTTATGCCTAACCTTAAATTAAAAAAGCACATTTTTGTAGACACTTTTGACTTTATGGCTGTGGAATCTGACTTTGTGGCTTTGGAAACTAGTGGAAACCCTAGATCCTTCAAACTCAACTCTGGACCTAGAAGCCAGTTCCACTGCGTCATTGTTGCCCTCTAATCAGGGAATGATTTAGAACTGGGACACCAGGTGGCTGAAATTAATTATCAGGTAGAACAGAAAACCAGCAGGCTCCGGACCTCGTAGTGTAAGAGTTCATTACCCCTGTCCTAGATGATAGGTTAACAGGAGGAACTATACTTTTATTATTTATTCTATTGCACTCTTGCACTTATTCTATCAGCCTGCTAAACATCGGTTCAAAGATATACGTAGTTAAATATCCTGACCTCTGCTCCTTATAAATATTCACAAATGAGAGAGCATTCATATGGCCCTCAGAGATAATGTGGCCCTCTGATCTCTCCCTTCCTCCGTGCCACATCCCATAAGGCTTGGGGTCAAAGATCAGCTAATTTTGTGGTCACGGCACAGTCTGTCAGTTTGAGACATTTTCAAGGGTAATCGAATGCTTCTGCTTTACATCTATAACATCTGCAAGTCTGTGTACATGACCAACCAATATACTTTGATTTGATTTTGATTTGACACACACACACACACACACACACACACACACACACACACACACACACACACACACACACACACACACACACACACACACACACACACACACACACTCCTAGACAAACACACACGTTACCATCATGTTAGTTCTTCTGATGTACAGTGGCGGCGCGTCATTCAGGGCACGTACCACTATCTAGGAGATGGCCCTGATTTGCGTGTAATTCTATCAATCATTGATGTCAAAACTTTATATTATAGCAGTTGGCAAACAATGTTTTTTTTAAAATCACTTGAGCTAATAAAGCATTCATGGTCGCTTCTCTGTTGTAATGTAATTTTGATTGGTTTTCTTTGAGTAAGGAAGCTCCCTAAAGGTGCTTACCAGTGTTGGGGAAGCTACTCTGAAAAGTTTCCAATTACTTCAAACTGGAAGGCATTAAGCTACCCTTAAGAAAAATAGTTTACTTAACATAGCCCACCTATAATTTAGCCCAAACAACTACCGTAACTTCCGGACTATAAGCCGCTACTTTATTCCCACGCTTTGAACCTCGTGGTTTATACAATGATGCGGCTAATTTATGGATTTTTCCCACCGCCAAAAAACTGAGCACCGTCACATAATGTGACGTAAAATTGAGCGCGCTCAAACTTCCCATCATTCTGATTACGGTAGAAATTTTGTCACCCTCATCATGGCAAAGACACGGAGAAATGCATATGATGCAGCTTTCAAGTTGAAGGCGATCGATCTGACTGTTGGAAAAGGAAAGAGAGCTGCTGCACGGGAGCTTGGCCTTAATGAGTCGATGATAAGACGTTGGAAACAGCAGCGTGAAATACAAATACAACAAAGGCTTTCAGAGGGAAGAAGAGCAGATGGCCCAAAGTATTTGCAGCCACTCGACATCAGTGTAAATCGTGCATTTAAGGTGGCGATCCTTGTTCAGTGGGAGTCTTGGATGACAAGTGGGGAGAAATCCTTCACTAAAACGGGCTGCATGCGAAGAGCAACTTATGGTCAAGTCTGCCAGTGGGTCCTGACAGCGTGGAGCATTGTCAAAAAATCCACTATCATCAACGGGTTTCGAAAGGCTGGACTGCTGCGTGTTGAAGGGGCAGCATGAGCTCAGCGGGGTATTTGCCTCCGGATGAAAGTGACGAGAGCGACAATGAAAACGATCCAACATCGGAAGAAGCAATTCTGAGGCTATTCATCTCCAACATATAAACTACTTCAGGAAATTTTAACAAGTGTATATCTGAAATGTCATCGCCTACAAACTGCAAGAACAGTTCCCTTTAGTATCATATTGTGGTAAACCGTGGGGTGTTGGGTTGAGCGTGTAGAGATTGGCACAGAGACAGAGAGGCTTTAGTCTGCAAAAACAACTTTACTAAGACAGAAAATAGACATAAAAAGAAAATCACTTAGGTTTGGCTTGGTCCTTCTTCTTTACTTTGCCTGGTGTCGGTCTCTCCCCATTCTCTCTTGCAGTGTGCCACCGTGCTCTTTTTATTTGGCCTCCACGGCTGTGACAGGGTGCCCAGCTCTCGTATTCCCAGCAGAGGGAGCCAACGTTGCCTCACGTACCTCCCCTCTATTACCATCCCCCGGGGTAGACCTCCTCGCTTCCTGCTCTTAGGACAAAACGGCCCCTATCCCTTTGTCAGATGCGTCTGTTTGGACCAGGAGGATTTTTGAGAAGTCCTGGGTGACGAATACCGGGTGCGAGTATAGCGCATTCTTCAGGGCCTGGAATGCCGCCTCTGTGTCCTCTGTCCTTCGTACCGTCTGGGGTACTCGTGTCTTTGTTAAGTCTGTGAGAGGAGAAGCTATTGCAGCAAAGTTAGGTACAAATCTACTGTAGTACCCTGCTAACCCCAGGAATGACTTCACCTGCCTCTTGGTTCAGGGGACCGGCCATCCCCAAATGGCAGCAATTTTTTTTTCTTGGGGTTTCACATTTCCCCTCCCGATCTGATAGCCCAAGTACTCCACCTCGGCGTAGCCCAGCTTGCAAGTGCCCTGTGGAACCTGAAAGGCAGAACCCGGTAGAGGTATAGCCCCCTCAGGGTGGAGAAGGCAGTCTTCTCACGGGAGGCTGCTGCCAGTGGCACCTGCCAGTACAGTACCCCTTCATCAGATCCAAGGTGCTGACGTATCTCGCCATCCCCAAGCGGTCAATCAGTTCGTCCACCCGGGGCATGGGGTAGGCATCGAACGTACTGACCTTGTTCAGGCCCCGGAAGTCATTATAGAAGCAGACAGTTCCGTCCGGTTTCGGAACCAGTACCCTGGGGCTAGACCACTCGCTGTGTGACTCCTCCAGTACCCCCATTTCGAGCATTGTCATCGTCACTTCTTGCTGGACCGCCACCCTCCGGGCTTCTGGTATCCGATGTTTACGCACTTCTTCACCCGGACAGGTGTGGATATGAAGTTCCACGAGATCCGTGTCCCCCGACACTTCGGAGAACAGGGCCGTATTCTGCTGGACCAACTCTCTGAGCTCTTGTCGTTGGGTCGGGCTGAGGTCTTCCCCCATTGCAACTTCGACCAAGGGCGGGCCCTGCTGTGGCCGGGTCCACGTTACGCATTACGCCTCACGTTCATGCCATTTCTTCAGTTAGTTCACATGGTGAAGCTGTCGGGGTTTTCTCCGCCCCGGTTGGCGGACCTTTTAGTTGTCGCCACCTACCTGCTCACCGATGTCATAGGGCCCATGCCACGTAGCCAGGAATTTACTCTCCGTTGTAGGGATCAGCACCAAGACCTTCTCACCTGGTTGGAACTCTTGTGGTTGGGCTCCCTGGTTGTAGACACGCTCCTGGGCACGTTGCACCTGGGTCATGTGCTCTCTCACCACTAGCCAAACCGCCGTCATCCTCTCCCTCATCTCCTCCACATGTTTGACTACACTGTGAAGGGGGGTCGGCTGCTCTTCCCAGACCTCCTTAGTTAGGTCCAGCAGCCCGACGGCCATACAGTAGCTCAAAGGGGGAGAACCCCGTGGATGCTTGGGGTACCTTGCGCACTGAAAACATCAGGTGGGGCAGCAGCTGGTCCCAGTTCCTCCCGTCTCTCTCGATGACCATCTTCAGCATCTGTTTTAGGGTCTTATTGAAATACGACTCCACTTCCTCTTCCTCCCTTAACTGAAGCAGGAACTGATTTGGGTCAGACTCCTGAGCCCTCCCAACCTTCAACTGGGCTACCTCCGCTACCAGTCTGTGGTTTTGTTGGTGCTGCGCCTCCAGTGCTTGCTCCTGGAGAGCCTGTTGCATCTGCTGGCTGAGGATGAACTGAGCCACAACTCTTCCATGGTAATCTCCATACGCTCGACCCCACGGCACCCAAAGCTACTGAGTTGCCCGCATTCTCCAACATACAGTATGTGGTAAACCGTGGGGTGTTGGGTTGAGCGTGCAGAGATTGACAGAAAGAAAGGACATTTTTTACCTACTTCACCCATACACTATACAGTTGAAGTCGGAGGTTTACATACACCTTTGCCAAACACATTTAAACTGAGTTTTTCACAATTCCTGACATTTAATCCTAGTAAAAAGTCCCTATTTTAGGCCACTTCATTTTAAGAATGTGAAATATCAGAATAATAGTAGAGATAATGATTTATTTCAGCTTTTATTTATTTCTTCACATTCCCAGTGGGTCAGAAGTTTACATACACTCAATTAGTATTTAGTAGCATTGCCTTTAAAAATGTTAAATTGGGTCAAGCTTTTCAGGTAGCCTTCCACAAGCATCCCACTATAAGTTGGGTGAATTTTGGCCCACTCCTCCTGACAGAGCTGGTGTAACTGAGTCAGGTTTGTAGGCCACATTGCTCGTACATGCTTTTTCAGTTTTGCCCATAGGTTTTCTATTTGATTGAGGTCAGGGCTTTGTGATGGCCACTCCAATACCTTGACTTTGTTGTCCTTAAGCCATTTTTCCACAACTTTGGAAGTATGCTTGGGGTCATTGTCCATTTGGAATTCCCATTTGCGACCAAGCTTTAACTTCCTAACTGATGTCTTGAGACGTTGCTTCAATATATCCACATAATTTTCTGTCCTCATGATGCCATCTATTTTGTGAAGTGCACCAGTCCCTCCTGCAGCAAAGCACCCCCACAACATGATGCTGCCACCCCCATGCTTTACGGTTGGGATGGTGTTCTTCGGCTTGCAAGCCTCCCCCTTTTTCCTCTAAACATAATGATGGTCATTATGACCAAACAGTTCTATTTTTGTTTCATCAGACCAGATGACATTTCTCCAAAAAGTATGATCTTTGTCCCCATGTGCAGTTGCAAACCGTAGTTTGGCTTCTTTTATGATGGTTTTGGAGCAGTGGCTTCTTCCTTGCTGAGCAGCCTTTCAGGTTATGTTGATATAGGACTCGTTTTACTGTGGATATAGATACTTTTGTACCTGTTTCCTCCAGCATCTTCACAAGGTCCATTGCTGTTGTTCTGCGATTGATTTGCACTTTTTGCACCAAAGTACGTTCAACTCTAGGAGACAGAACGCGTCTCCTTTCTGAACAGTATGACGGCTGCGTGGTCCCATGGTGTTTATACGTGCATACTATTGTTTGTACAGATGAACGTGGTACCTTCAGGGATTTGGAAATTGCTCCCAAGGATTAACCAGACTTGTGGAGGTCTCCAATTTGTTTTCTGATGTCTTGGCTGATTTATTTAGATTTTCCCATGATGTCAAGCAAATAGCCACTGTTTGAAGGTAGGCCTTGAAATACATCCACAGGTACACATCCAATTGACTCAAATTATGTCAATTAGCCTATCAGAAGCTTCTAAAGCCATTACATCACTATCTGGAATTTTCCAAGCTGTTTAAAGGCACAGTCAACTTAGTGTATGTAAACTTCTGACTCACTGGAATTGTGATACAGTGAATTATAAGTGAAATAATCTGTAAACAATTGTTGGAAAAATGACTTCTGTCATGCACAAAGTAGATATCCTAACTGACTTGCCAAAACTATAGTTTGTTAACAAAAATTTGTGGAGTGGTTGAAAAACAAGTTTTAATGACTCCAACCTAAGTGTATGTAAACTTCCAACTTCAAATGTATATGGGAGTTAGCCTATTGCTGATTGTAACCCACATTTTATAATGTATGTATACTCATTTCTGGGATTGTTCATTGTGGTGCATGCAATTTGTAGTCTGTGGTGTAGTGGTTTCAATGCATATTAGGGCAATTCCAGTGTTATGGACTTTACATTTGCATGCAAAATCACAAATGTAATGTCTCACAGAATGGTCAAACAAAATATAAATACATTTTTTGATGTGTGTGTCTATAGTACCCCTTGGGGAAGTGTGTGCCCTAGGATGCAGATTTCAAAATATTGGTCAGCAGAAGGCTTAGTACCTTAGGATGTCATTGATAGCCTGTATACAAATCCAGGCACGGCACCCTGGTATTTTTCTCACTTTATATATATCAAAATTAACCTTTACCAGTTGAAAGTAGACTCAAATATGCAATAAGACAATATACATGTGCCAATACTGCCAATACACCTTTATGGACACTGGATGAAATCAGTATATTTTGGGGGTCTTTCATTTGAAAAAGACACTTGAAGACTATTCATAGATGATTTAAAAACACTCTTCTAATCTTTCTTTCTAAAAAACAGTACTGCCATGTATGAGAAATGATTTCAGCGTATATTTTCCAAAATAATCTTCGCTAGAACAAGATATCAACAATTTATTCTGCAAAAGTCTGGAGACTTCTTTACATCCCAGAACAAGCACACAAATGGGAGTGAAGCTAACATATGATACATCAATATCCATCACGTCCACAATCGTTATGGATGTAATGGATATCATAATGCTAAAATAAGGATACTGACAATGAATAAAGAGAATGAAAGTTAGCTTTACAGAAAAGTTTCAAGATGATCCGATGTAACTGTTCCTAAAACGTATGTTTTTGCGCCTCCACTTTTTTCCCCCCAGCATTTCACTCATTTTTGAGCAAGTCTGTATAAAAATAAAATATATGACCATTTTATAAAATGGTAGAATTACATGTGATATGATTGCATGAATGGTTTTGACCATGCTCCACTGCTTTGATTGGTGCAACTAGAAATCACAAGTGTCTAACCTAATATAAAAAGGCACCCACGTAAAAAAATTCCACAAACTTGTTAATCTATTTTGTGCTGTTGTTATATTTGTATTGCTGTTTCATTTCGTATCCTATTCGCTCAGGGTGTCATTACATATAATTTGTGGCATGCATCATGAGTCATTGTTGCCTATTATTTCACTTCTCCTTGCTGTGAGGACCATTGCATGAGCATGGGCTGACTTGGCATTACTGTAGCACATCCTATCAGCAAAGGATGCACCGTGTTCATTACAATAGTTAGAATAAGAGGGATAGCCTTTCTATTTCTATGATAGAGTTGCGGCCGCAATTTATGGAACATGCCAAAACTTTGGAAATAATAATAGATGGCAGTCAAATATACTGGTTTTCCCTATCCATCTCTGGCCAAAATGTTCACTAAATGCTTATGACACATCCAGCACCAGAACCAACCATAAACCTAGCCAGCTGGCTAATCTATTGAATACGATGCAGCTAGATAAGGTTAGCATGCTAGTTAGCTACACTGACAGCTGTCAGTGCCCTGCTTGTTGTTATTTCTCCACTCCACGTGGTAATCAACAAAACGTTCCCACCCCCAATTTGTGAATATGCATTAGCAGCCTGCGTCATTCTTCAGAGGTGGAACTTATATGAGAAATTCTGCTTATATGACATTATTCACATTAAAATAGGGGCTCTCTGATGGGGACATTTTAAGCTAAATTCCTACAATTCTACACATTTTTCCTTGACTTATGCAATGTTAATATGATATAAATTCAGCAAAAAAAGAAACAGCCCTTTTCAGGACCCTGTTTTTCAAAGATAATTCGTAAAAATCCGAAATAACTTCACAGATCTTCATTGTAAAGGGTTTAAACACTGCTTCCCATGCTTGTTCAATTAACCATAAACAATTAATAAACATGTACCTGTGGAACGGTCGTTAATGGCTAGACATTCTCAACTTCTGTCGGAGATGCTGACTTCCATAAAGCAGATATCTGATCGACTTCCCCCGGCAACCGCTCCCACCCCAGTACCTCAGATTCAAGTGCCCGTGGCAGTTAACCCCCTGGCTGAACCTCGTCTTCCGCCTCCCCAACGGTTCTCAGGTGATCCGAGTGCTTGTAAGGGGTTTTTCACCCAATGTTCTCTCTCCTTCGAGCTGCAACCCTCGTCGTTTCCCACCGACCGGTCCAAGATTGCATCTATCATCACCCTGCTGTCAGAAAAAGCCCTGGTCTCGGGTACTGCTGTGTGGGATGCCCAAAGTCCCTGCTGTGGCATTTACTCTGCCTTTGTTGAGGAATTCAAGCGAGTGTTTCAAGGTCCTACCAGCAGCCCTGACTCAGCCAAACAGCTCCTGACTCTCCGTCAAGGTCGGGGTAGCGTGACGGACTATGCCATCCAGTTCCGCACGGTGGCAGCAACGAGTGGCTGGAATGACAAGGTGCTCACAGTGTGCTTTCTGAAGGGTCTTTCCGACACCATCCAAGAGGAACTGGCCACTCGGGAACCACCGGACAACCTCGAGTCCCTGATCAAGTTGGCCTTGCAGCACATAGACCAGCGTCTGAGAGAGAGAGAACTCAACCGTAGACCTCTCGCCCTAGCTCCTATCGGTCCCAGCACCGAGTCCCCACCTTTATCCCCGCTGGCTCCACCGAAACCCATGCAGATTGGACGCATCTCCCAGGCTGAGAGAGACCGCCGGATGAGGGAGCGATGCTGTCTATATTGCGGCAAACCGGGCCATTTCCACTCCACGTGTCCCGGGCTCCAGGGAAACGCACTGTCCCGTGCAGGCCTGGCGGGACTGTAACGGGAAACATAACCTCCTCCCATCCGTCCAACTCCCGGCTGCTCATTCCAGTCACCCTTTCCTGGGACAACCACAAGCTTCCCCTTCAAGCCTTGGTAGACTCTGGAGCCACAGGAAACTTCATGGATGGTATCTGGGCGAAGGAGAATGGCGTCCCCTCCGAACCTCTAAGGGACCCCATGAGGGTTACTACGTTGGATGGAAGCCCTCTGGGATCTGGACTTGTCACTTGCGTCACTACCCCCTTGCAACTTTCAGTTTCCCAACACCAGGAAGTGATGAACTTTCATCTGATCCCCTGTTCCGCATTCCCTCTCGTCCTTGGCTACCCCTGGCTTCACAGCCATAACCCTCACATCGACTGGTCTGTGGGCACTGTCAAGCAGTGGGGTCCTACGTGCCAAGCCACTTGTATCTCCCCGAGTTCTCCTCCCAAGTCTCTAGAATCCATCGACCTGTCCTGAGTTCCTGAGTGTTACCATGACCTCAAACCTGTATTTAGCAAACAGAGGGCCACCATGCTACCACCCCATAGACCTTACGATTGCCCCATCGACCTGTTTCCGGGCACCTGCCCCCCCAGGGTTCGGATATTTTCCCTATCTCCTCCCGAACAAGCTGCTATGGATACCTACATCAAGGACGCTCTGGCAGCAGGCCTCATTCGTCCGTCCACCTCGCCCGCGGGAGCATGGTTTTTCTTTGTGGCCAAAAAAGACGGTGGATTACGTCCTTGCATCGACTACCGGGGACTCAATGCGAAAACCGTCCGTAACCGCTACCCCTTATGGCCACAGCATTTCAGCTGCTCCAGGAAGCAGTTGTCTTCACCAAGCTTGACCTGACGAGTGGAAGACCGCTTTCAACACGCCTACTGGTCACTACAAATACTTGGTGATGCTCTTCGGCCTGACCAACGCACCGGCTGTGTTCCAAGCGCTCATAAACAATGTGCTTAGGGATATGCATAACATCTTTATGTTTGTTTACTTTGATGACATCCTCATCTTTTCAAGCTCCCTTCAAGAACACACAAAGCATGTCAGACAAGTACTCAAACGCCTCCTAGACAGCCATTTGTACGTTAAGCCGGAAAAATGTGAATTCCATTCTTCCCGAGTACAATTTCTGGGATTTGTAGTGGAACCCGGTCGAGTCCAAATGGACTCCAGGAAGGTAGGGGTGGTAGCGGATTGGCCCACCCCCAAGTCCGTTAAGGAAGTTCAGCGTTTCCTGGGCTTCACAAACTTTTACCGCAAGTTCATCAAGACCTTCAGCTTGGTGGCAGCCCCTCTCTCAGCTTTAACCAAGGGTGGCAACGCAAGGTTTCTGTGGGGAAAAGAAGCTGAGACGGCCTTCCAAGGACCCAAGCAGTGCATCCTCTCTGCTCCAATCCTGACACTTCCGACTGCGGATTAACCTTTTGTGGTGGAGGTAGATGCATCAGAGGTTGATGTTGGAGCTGTCCTGTCTCAGAGGGGGGAAGACAAGAAGCTCCACCCTTGCGCCTTCTTCTCACACCGGCTTACCCCAGCTGAGAGGAACTACAATGTGGGGGATCGTGAACTCCTAGCGGTTAAGATGGCATTGAAGGAATGGAGACACTGGCTCGAGGGGGCTTCTCAACCGTTTCAAGTGCTTACGGACCACAATAATCTGGAGTATATCCAGCAGGCGAAGCGGTTGAACTCCAGACAAGCTCGATGGTCTCTTTTCTTCAATCGATTCCAGTTTATCCTCACCTACCGGCCCGGGTCGAAGAATCTCAAACCGGACGCCTTAACCCAAGTCTACGCTCCTGCCATTCGAGAAGATACTGACATGCCTGTCCTTCCTGCCGCCAAGATAATGGCCCCGATCTCGTGGCAAGTTGAGGATACCGTGAGACGAGCTCAAGCTATCGAACCGGGTCCGAAAGGAGGTCCTGCCAATTGGTTGTTTTTCCCCAAGGCAGTGAGGACCCAGGTCCTTCTGTGGGGGCACTCCTCTCGCCTCACCTGTCACCCGGGCGTAGGTCGCACCTTGGAGTTCATCCAGCGAAAGTTTGGGTGGCCCACCATAAAACAAGACATTGACACTTTCGTCAAGGCCTGTCCCGTGTGCTGCCAGGGCAAATCTTCTCACCTCCGCCCTCAAGGACTACTTCACCCTTTATCTATTCCCCACCGACCCTGGTCCCATATCTCGTTGGACTTTATTACTGGCCTTCCTCTGTCCCATGGTAATACTACTATCCTAGTCATCATCGACAGGTTTTCTAAGGTGGCCAGTTTCGTCCCCTTGACTAAGTTACCTTCTGCCAAGGAAACGGCTGAGTTGGTAATTAACCATTTGTTCTGAGTCTTCGACATTCCTCAAGATATGATTTCCGACAGAGGTCCCCAGTTCGCCTCAAGGTTTTGGAAGGCCTTCTGACAACTCATAGGGTCCACTGCCAGTCTATCTTCAGGGTACCACTCGGAGTCCAACAGCCAAACGGAGAGGATTAATCAAGAGCTGGAAACCGCCCTCAGATATATGGCCTCCAACAACCAGTACACATGGTCACCCTTCATTGTTTGAGCCGAGTACGCGCACAACACCTTGTGCTCCTCCTCCACTGGTATGTCCCCACACGAGAGTCAGTTTGGCTAATCCCCTACATTGTTCCCAGTCCAGGAGGCAGAAGTCGGAGTGCCATCAGCCTTGAAGTTCATCAGACGCTGTCGGCTTACGTGGAGGAAGACCCGTCTTAATCTTCTGCATGCCTCACAGCGGTACCAATGACAAGCCAACAGACGTCGCCGTCCTGGGCCTACCCTGCGCCGCGGCCAGAGAATTTGGCTCTCCACAAAAAACATACCGCTACGGGTGGAGTCTCGCAAGCTGTCCCAGAAATACATCGGCCCCTTTAAGGTTGCCAGGAGAGTGAACCCCGTTACATATCGCCTGCACTTCCCCAGATCCCTTAAGATTAATCCCACGTTTCACATTTCCTTATTAAAACCTGTTTATTTTTTCTCCCCTTGTCCCGGCAGGCAGACCTCCCCTCCGCCCCCTGTCATCGGAGGCCAGCCGGCTTATACCGTCCATCGGATACTGGATTCCCGCCGGGTGCAGCAGTCCTGGCAGTATCTGGTGGACTGGGAAGGCTACGGTCCCGAGGAGCGCTCCTGGGTTCCTGCCAAAGACATACTGGACCCTGACCTCATTCGACAGTTCAGGGCCCTCCACCCCGAGAAAGCTGGTAGGAACGTCAGGAGCCGTTCCTAGGGGGGGGATTTGGCCAGGATTGTTCCGGTTTTGGCCACTAGATGCCCCCATTGTGCTTTTTTAACCCTTTAGTTTTCCCTTGTTTCCAGTTATTATTTGCACCTGTGCCTCGTTTCCCTTGAATGTATTTAACCTGTTGGTGTTAGGGGGCAGTATTTTCATTTTTGGAAAAAAAAACATTCCCGTTTTAAATGGGATAATTTGTCAGGACAATATGCTAGAATATGCATATAATTGACACCTTTCAATAGAAAACACTCTAACGTTTCCAAAACTGTAAAGATATTGTCTGTGAGTATAACAGAACTGATGTTGCAAGCGAAAGCCTGAGAAAAATCCAATCCGGAAGTACCCCAGGTTTTGACAGCGCTGTGTTCCAATGACTCCCTATATGGCTGTGAATGTACCATCAACGAGCTCAAGCTTTCTACGTATTCCCCAAGGTGTCTACAGCATTGTGACGTAGTTTTACGCATTTCTGTTGAAGAATAGCCGTATGGAGGCACATTGCATACGTGGTCACATGGTGGCTCCGAGAGAGATTCTCGCGTAAAGTGCAGAGGTAGCTATTACTCCAATCGGTCCTAGAGAAAAAGGAATTATCCCGACGGATATATTATCGAATAGATATTAGAAAAACACCTTGAGGATGGATTCTAAACAACGTTTGCCATGTTTCTGTCGATATTATGGAGCTAATTTGAAGAAAAAAAATTGGCGTTGTGGTGACCGCAATTTCCGGGCGATTTCTCAGCCAAACGTGAAGAACAAACAGAGCTGTTTTGCCTACAAAAATAATATTTTGGGAAAAAATTAACTTTTTGCTATCTACCTGGGAGTCTCGTGAGTGAAAACATCCAAAGTGCATCAAAGGTAAACGATTTAATTTGATTGCTTTTCTGATTTCCGTGACAAGGTTGCTTGCTGCTAGCAAGGCATAATGCTATGCTAGGCTATTATAAACTTACACAAATGCTTGTCTAGCGTTGGCTGTAAAGCATATTTTGACCATCTGAGATGACAGGGTGATTAACAAAAGGCTAAGCTGTGTTCCAATATATTTCACTTGTGATGTTCATGAATAGGAATATCTTCTAGGACAATTTATGTCTGTTGCGTTATGCTAATGAGTGTAAGATGATGAAAATGGTCCCGTTCACGGGATGGGGTGTCACTAGAGGTTAAACCCTTAGTTTTCCTCAGTTATTTGCTCTGTGTTTGAATGTTAGCACCGAGCCCCAGCGATGCTGTGAACATTTGTTACTCCAGTTGGACTCTCTTGTGGTACTCTGTTTTTGATTATCTTTTGAGCCTTTTTCCCTGCTGTACCTACCACCTTGTGGATTACATTTTTCTCTTGGAATTACTTTTGACGTTGTGGATTTATATTTTTGCCTGAATAACCTTCCTTTTTACTTTATTAAAACACAGCCTCAAGTACTGCTGTGTCTGCCTCATCTTCTGGGTTCTGCCGACTATTAGTGGCTCAGTTTGCTAAGTGACTGTTTCTCACACCGGAGACCCAAGTTCGTAACCGGGTCCTGACAAGAACTATACACACAATACCAAAATGGTATTCTAACACACTCCCCCCAACAAATGGAGAAAAAAACATGAAAAACAAATACATTTACAAAATAACACTTTCAATATTTGGAAGACCCTCAGTCCTCTACACAATATTGTGCTGCTGATGCCAGGTGCCATAGCAGTCTCTTTCTGCTGTAAAGCAGAGGGTCACCAAGCATGTGGTGCAGGTGATGGGGGACCTCATTTTGCAAAGGACACAGAAATGCCTCCATGCTGTGCCCTTTTGACCCTGAGGCACAGCCATGCCTGCAGAAATAAATTTGGGCAGATGAACACCACTTGTGGCAGGAGCAGAAGGGACAGAGGTAGAGGGGCCAGAACGTGGTGCAGTGGCGCTGTGGTGCTGTAGCCAGCAAGCTCCTTGATGAGCAGCTCTCTGAAGGATAGCTGAGAGATGGGGGGCTTTTCACAGCTCTTAGCCATTTCCTTGTGTAGGATGAATGCATTCACTACAGCAATGTTGATGAAATGATAGAAGGTCTTGTACCATTTCATCGTCTTATGGAGAACATTGTAATAGCCTATCAGCGCATCTGACAGGTCCACACCTCCCATGCTCTTGTTGTAGTCCTTTATTGCATTTGGAATGGGATTTGTTTTGCGGTCCATGCCCCAGTAGCGCTGAGACAACAGGTGTCCGGCTGGATGAACCAGCTTCAGTGGGGGATGGACACCTTGGCACTGGGGCTCCCATTCGGAGTCAGTGTCACTGTGAAAGAAAATGTTCAGTTAGAATAGTTTCACATGAGCCCTGTATCAACAGGTATAATAAACAGATATATATATATAGAGTACAGGGAACATAAGGTTGAATATATTATTATAGACCTGCTAGAACTACTGTCTCATTTATATTATGACAGACCAGCTAGATCGGTCTCATTTATATTATGACATTTCAGCTAGATCTACTGTCTCTATTATATTATGACAGACCAGCTGTATCTACTGTCTCCATTTCACTTTGGCCATTGTTGTGGGCCTGCCCTCCACTCAACAGCCTCAAATAGGCTATTTCATGTGGGGGTGGGATGGGGTGGAGCGGCAGACACACGCATCTCGGCCATGCTCCCTCTAATCCACAATATGTATATATACACACAAGCATAGGCTATGGGTCAAATATACCCCCACCCACAATGTATAGCCAACGTGTACTTTACACATTTCATTACATTTTTATATATTGCTACTAAAATAAAATAAAAACACAAATAATATTTTATATTATTAATTTCAAACAACGGCATTAGCATGAGAAGAACTTACCAGTCCAAAACGATGTCCTCTCCGTTCAAAAAATATTCCTCCATTTGGGAATCAAAGCTATGCTAGCTAAATTAATCGTCCTCCAACAATCTCTGTCTCACTTTCCCGATCAATTTATTCTAAAATTGTGTGTACATCTGTATATCTAGACTTAGATTTAGCTTTCCCTGACTTAGTCACCACACTGATTGCTATATAAACCAAAATAGTGCTGTGTGGCTCCTTCCAGTATGAATCTTCAATGGCGAATGACCCGCTTTACGCCTGAGTTTACTACATGGGTTGGTCTTCCAACACATAACCACTACATATTGCCGTTTACCTCAGCTCATTGGCTATCGACCAAGCTAGATTTCAAGACAATCAGTGGTCATTGGGTTAAAATACAGTCAATCAACGAAACAGCGGTCATATCATTGGTGCACAAAGTCATTACTTGAGGATAAGTAACAATATGGGGATGAGATAGTTGGGTGTGCTAATTATAGATTGGCTGTGTACAGTTACAGTGATCGGTAAGCTGCTCTGACAGCTGATGCTTAAAGTTAGAGTGGGAGATATAAGACTCCAGCTTCAGTGATTTTTGCAATTTGTTCTAGTCATTGGCAGCAGAAAACTGGAAGGAAAGGCGGCCAAAGGAAGTGTTGGCGTTGGGGATGACCAGTAAAATATACCTACTGGAGTTCGTTTTGTTATGTTCTGTTAGGATGGACATAGAGCTCCAAAGTGGAGGTGTCATAATACCCATAAAACCTAGAGGTCAAACAGAGAAATGGTTCCAATCATGTTTCCACCATTCATTTTTTACCATATGGGATTTTAGAAAAACTTAAAATAATGGCTGTGTTTCATGTAAGCTTACCCTAGCTTACACCTTTTTCTAACAGGATTTATGTAAATGTAAAACTTGCATAAGACAACTTACAGAATCAAATCAACGTAGACGGTACAGTGAAACGCTTACTTACAAAACCTTAACCAACAATGTAGTTAAAAAAATATATATATAACAAATAATTAAGGAGCAACAATAAAATAACAGTAGCTAGGCTGTATACAGGGGGTTCCTGTACAGTCAATGTGCGGGGGGGCACTGGTTAGTCGAGGTAATTGAGGTAATAATGTGCATGTACAGTTGGGAGAACAAGTATTTGATACACTGACGATTTTGCAGGTTTTCCTACTTACAAAGCATGTAGAGGTCTGTAATGTTTTATCATAGGTACACTTCAACTGTGAGAGACGGAATCTAAAACAAAAATCCAGAAAATCACATTGTATGATTTTAAAGTAATTAATTTGCATTTTCTTATCCTGGCACCACACTGCCAGGTCTCTCACCTCCTCCCTATAGGCTGTCTCGTTGTTCTCAGTGATCAGGCCTATCACTGTTGTGTCATCGGCAAACTTAATGATGGTGTTGGAGTCGTGCTTGGCCATGCAGTCATGGGTGTACATGGAGTACAGGAGGGGACTTTGCAAGCACCCCCGAGGGGCCACCGTGTTGAGGATCAGCATGGCAGATGTGTTGTTACCTTCCCTTACCACCTAGGGGCGTCCCAACAGGAAGTCCAGGATCCAGTTGCAGATGGAGCTGTTTAATCCCAGGGTCCTTAGGTTAGTGATGAGCTTTGAGGGCGCTATGGTGTTGAACGTTGAGCTGTAGTCAATAAATAGCATTCTCACGTAGGTGTTCCTTTTGTCCAGGTGGGAAAGGGAAGTGTGGAGAGCAATAGAGATTGCATCATCTGTGGACCTGTTGGGGAGGTATGCAAATTTGAGTGGGTCTAGGCTTTCAGGGATAATGGTGTTGATGTTAGCCTTGACCAGTCTTTCAAAGCACTTCATGGCTACAGACATGAGAGCTACAGACATGAGAGTTACGGGCACAGGGACTATGGTGGTCTGCTTGAAACATGCTGGTATTACAGACTCGGTCAGTGACAGGTTGAAAATGTCAGTAAAGACACTTGCCAGTTAGTCAGTGCATGCTTGGAGTACACATCATAGTAATCCGTCTGGCCCCACGGCCTTGTGAATTTTGACCTGTTTAAAGGTTTAACTCATATCGCCTATGGAGAGCGTGATCACACAGTCGTCCGGAATGGCTGATGCTCTCATGCATACTTCAGTGTTGCTTGCCTCGAATCGAGCATAGAAGTAATTTAGCTTGTCTGGTACGCTTGTGTCACTAGGCAGCTCGTGGCTGTGCTTCCCTTTTTAGTCCGTAATAGTTTGCAAGCCCTGTGACATCCTACGAGCGCCAGAGCCGGTGTAGTACGATTCAATCTTAATCCTGTATGCTTTGAGGAGTATTAGCATCCGGGTTAGAGTCCCGCTCCTTGAAAGCGGCAGCTCTACCCTTTGCTTGTAATCCATGTCTTCTGGTCGGGGTATGCCCTAACGGCCACTGTTGGGATGACATCATTGATGAAGCCAGTGCCCGATGTGGTGTACTCCTCAATGCCATTGGAAGAGTTCCGGAACACATTCCAATCTGTGCTAGCAAAACAGTCATGTAGTTTAGCATCTGCGTCCTCTAACAACTTACTTACTGAGCGTGCCACTGGTACTTCCTGCTTCAGTTTTTGCTTGTAAGCAGGAATCAGGAGGATAGAGTTACGGTCATATTTTCCAAATGGAGGGAAAGGGAGAGCTTTGTACATGTCTCTGTGTGTGGAGTAAAGGTGGTCTAGAGTTCTTTTTCCTCTAGTTGCACATTTAACATGCTGGTAGAAATGAGGTAAAACGGATTTTAGGTACCCTGCATTAAAGTCCCCGGCAAATAGGAGCGCCGCATCAGGATGAGCATTTTCTTGTTTGCTTATGGCTCTACACCGCTCGTTGAGAGCTGTCTTAGTGCCAGCATCGATTTGTGGTGGTAAATAGACAGCTACAAAAAAATACAGATGAAACCTCTCTTGGTCTACAGCTTATCATGAGATACTCTAACTCAGGCGAGCAAAACCTCCAGACTTCTGTGCACCTGCAGACTTCTGTGCACCTGCTGTTTTTTTGCAAATAGACCCAGACTACCACCCCTTGTCTTACTGGAGGCAGCTGTTCCATCTTCCGATGGACCGTAAAACATGGCAGCTGTATGTTATCCATGTCGTCGTTCAGCCACAACTCGTGAAACATAAGATATTTTAGTTTTTAATGTCCCGTTGGTAGGATATCTTTGATCGGAGCTCATCCATTTTGTTATCCAATGATTGCACGTTGGCTAATAGGACTGATGGTAGAGGGGGTTAACTCACTCGCCTACAAATTCTTAGAAGGCTTCACGCAATTGATGGGGATTTGGGCCTGTTCCCAAGAAAGCAGTATATCCTTCGCGTCGGACTTGTTAAAGAAAAAGTCTTTGTCCAGTTCGCGGTGAGTAATTGCTGGTCTGATGTTCGGTCATAAGTAACGGTAGCAGCAGCATTATGTACAAAATAAGTTAAAAAAAATATATGTTAATAAACATTGTGAAAAAAAAACGAACAAAATAGCAGTTGGTTAAGGAGCATGTAAAATGGCAGTCATCCTTTCCAGCGCCTTTCTTTTATTCAGACTAGTCCAGTTAAAGAAATGTAGACAATTTATTCATTACTACATTTAACATTAGGTAGTTAATCCAGAGATTTTATCTTTGCCTTGATTCGGCAGTTTCATCCAGATAATCATGGCATTTGTAGTTCTTTCTGATAGCCACATTAGCAGCTCATTAGTATTTCATTTTTAGGGGGTAATTACAGCCAAATATATTGCTGAAAGTCACCTTGTCCTAGAGGGATTTACACAGTTCTTATTATTCAAGTCCATTCAAAGATAATTTTTTTCTTGATGAAAGAGACATGTTGTATTCCACACAGAACTATGGAGAGCCTCTGCAACAACACTTACTCAACATGTCCATACAACACCAAGTACACAAGCTTACACAACTCTGGAAGTTGTCAGATTCTACACAAACATACACATACACAACCACAGCACACGTGTTCTTTCATTGAGATACCCAGCCTATTTTCTCTCCAATTCCCTGTAGCCCCACAACACCCCCAGAGAGACACAGTAAGAGAGGGAAAGCTTTTATTCCAGCACTTTCCCTTTGCTCTGTTTTGAGCTTCAACAATCATTGTATAATCAGTCATAAAGGCTAAAGCATATTCTTATACCTCAGGGAGAGAGGTAATTTGAACGTCCTGTGCCGTGTGGTTTGACGGTACACACAGTGAGAGAGTAATCACATTTGACATTTTTTTTCTTGGCATGCCTCTGATGCTGTTCAACATGAAAATAAATTGAGAACAATTGGATTTGCTCTAACTCTTCACACTCCCTGGGCCTTCCCCAACACGGAATGTCACTTTTCTCTTGCTTTTATACAAGGACGACATCTTTTTAGAGCAGTAACACAAACGCAAGAAACAAACTACAAATAACTTTGAAAAAAAAGGCAAGTTGCCATACAGTACAATAACGTGCTGTGCTTTATGTCTTTATAGATATTTGTGTTAATTAATGAACCATATGGATAGACACCTGCTGCTGAGGCTTGGCTGTCTTGGGAAGGGATCAGTGTTAAATGTGTCAGGCTGTATACATAGCAGACTACTGTACTGTATATACACAGCATACAGTATATGCTGTATGATAGATGACTATCAATTATTTATTCGACCAACAATGACTGGGTTTCAATGTACAGTATATTCTACTGTACAGTTATTTATTAGGATCCCCATTACTCTTCCTGGGGTCAAAACTATACAGTATAGACCTAGTATGATTTTTTTCTCTTTGATAGGATGACTTAACGCAAGATGGCACGACATTCAATTCCACTGAATCAGTTCAAAGTCACGTCTTGATCCTGAACACAAATAACTATTTCATCAGTCTTAAATTTATCTCACAGGACCTACAGCCTCCCAGAGTCTCCCACAACCTATAGTGTTCGTTCTTCATTTGACAAAGTGTTTTGCAGGGAAATTGAAAATATTCTGCTTTTTAAATGTGGCATTAATCAAATGTCCCTGATACATAATGCATGAGACCACCAGCGTCTCTCAGCATTAAACCTGCCATAAAGAGAGACGTAGAGAGAAAATACATTCATCCAGGAGAAAACCAACAGGACATCTAATCCTATACTGTCGACATCCAGATGACTAAATATTATGGGGAGCGTTTACAGTGTTACAGTGATTTGCGCTCGGGACATACAGAATTCTTTCTAGCATGTTAAAGACGTTGAAATCTAGAGGGGTACGTTCGGCACTGCCAAGGTGCTCAATGGCTGTATAAACATTTTACTTTTCTTTGCATTCCCTTGAAGGCCCAGAACATTCCATCATCAGAAATCACTCAGACACTTTTTGGACAGTTCCCACTGTTGTGACATAGTGTTCATACTTCCAATGTTCTCTTGAGCAAGGAACTTAACCCCCTAAACTTAAACAGGCTACCCTCTACTCCAACCTCTCCAACCTAATGTGTGTTTGTGTATGTATAAATCGGAGGGGTGGGGTACAGCAGAAACCACATTTCCTTCTCATGGATTAATAAATTAATCTGTCCGTCAATTAGTCAGTTACATTTACATTACATTTAAGTCATTTAGCAGACGCTCTTATCCAGAGCGACTTACAAATTGGTGCATTCACCTTATGACATCCAGTGGAACAGCCACATTACAATAGTGCATCTAAATCTTTTAAGGGGGGTGAGAAGGATTACTTTATCCTATCCTAGGTATTCCTTAAAGAGGTGGGGTTTCAGGTGTCTCCGGAAGGTGGTGATTGACTCCGCTGTCCTGGCGTCGTGAGGGAGTTTGTTCCACCATTGGGGGGCCAGAGCAGCGAACAGTTTTGACTGGGCTGAGCGGGAACTGTACTTCCTCAGTGGTAGGGAGGTGAGCAGGCCAGAGGTGGATGAACGCAGTTCAGTGCTGTAGTGCAGGCTGAAAGGGGAAACTGTAACAGTTGAGTTTGTCATGGTGTGATAACTTGCTGCACAGTACTTGCAGTAGGACTAGTCATTGACATTTATTGAAATGGAATTTGAACATTTGGCTCTGATAAGTGTATTTGTACATGGGACAGATTTCTTTTTTGCAGTTTAATAGCTCATCTCATGCTATTCTTAAAATGTTGCCATCAGAATGAGAGAAGATTCTGCTGTTTTAAAGCACGTTTTCTGCTACTCCACACATTTGTCTAGGAGGTTGAGAGAAAATGTTGCAGTTTTTAAGCTAATTTCCTGCAATTCTAGACATTTTGTCATTGCTTATGACGTGTTCATATGCCATTTGGGAGGCCCCTGGACCGGAGTATATTATCAGTAAATTATTGATAAGTCAACTCTTTCCTTCAAGTTTGGCTAGGATACTGGATAGTACTTGTTCCAATTGGATTCATTAGAGAAGGGCTCTCCAACCCTGTTCCTGGAGAGCTATCGTCCTGTAGGTTTACTCCAACCCTAATCTAGCGCACCTGATTCTGATAATTAGCTGGTTGATAAGTTGGAGCAAAAACCTACAGGAGGGTAGCTCTCCAGGAACAGGATTAGAGAGCCCTGCATTAGTGTTGATTTTATTTAGACTTTAGAATGTCAATGATTACATTCAAGTGTGAGGTTGGAAAGGCCTTAGGAATCAGCAGCACATTCACCTGCATGTGTTAGATACAGTAGAACAGCATGAAACTGACTTCATCGGATTCATAGTTGTCTGGTTTTGAGAGGAAACCCACAAAAACATCCAGCTTTTGTGTACATGCATGGTGTCTCACCCTCTGACAAAGCAGCAACTTCAAGTTAAACAACATACCATGACTAGCATATTAAATCACTGAGACACGTACCGGGATGTCTTGGGGCAGCAAGTCTGCTCATGGGGCTAGCTTTTATTCATACAGAGTAACAACAACAACAACTCCAGTGACGCACAACTATTTTCCTTCGTATGTATCTGGGATTGAGTTGAGCCCCCATGGCGCCCCAGCAGGATTGGGTCCGTGGAGGTGTCACAGTCCTGTTGCAGCCGGCCCGTGGGCTAAACACTGAATTTCTCCCAAGCTGAGCACCAATCAATGCAGGGGTACACCGTTCTGCTTTACACCCCCCACCTCCTGCCTTCTCCACTAGCAGAAGTGCCTGTGGGAGAGTAATGCCTTTAATAAGAATGGGGAGCTGGGCTACATCACCACTGGTAATGTTTTTAGCTTGTTTTTAACATAGTCCCTTAGCTGCCATTAAAACTTCTTATGGCTGGGGGGCAGTATTCAGTAGCTTGGAGGAATAAGGTACCCAGAGGTGCCCAGAGTAAACTGCCTGCTCCTCAGTCCCAGTTGCTAATATATGCATATTATTAGTATATTTGGATAGAAAACACTCTGAAGTTTCTAAAACTGTTTGAATGATATCTGTGAGTAAAACAGAACTCATACAGCAGAAAGAGAAAAAATCCAAACAGGAAGTGGGAAGGGAGGTTGGTTGATTTTCAACTCAGCCCCTATCGAAGATACAGTGGGATATTGGTCATGTTTCATTTCCTAAGGCTTCCACTGGATGTCACCCGTCTTTAGAAACTTGTTTGAGGCTTCTACTATGAAGGGGGGCTGAATGAGAGGGGAATGAGTCATTGCCTTTTGATGGCTAGTCATTCCCCAGACTCTGGCTCTGCCCCCAATAATGGTTCCTGTATTGTGTGATTCTTATTGATTGCTCTGGAACTCTGAGGTATTCGGACACTGCTAGGTAATGAGCAAGGGAAGGACGAGTGGACCTGCCTCCACAGTTTATAGTAAATGCATGCGGGTCATCTTTTCGCGAATTGATTCGACTGAGCAAATGGGTTGCACCTGCAACAATTTAACAGCTGACTAGCCAATGTGTTACAGTAGTTGTAGCTATATGGTTGGTTACTCTCATCTGAAACTAATGGTACACGTGTCCCTACATTCATGGTACACATGTCCATACATTCATGGTATACATGTCCCTGTTACTGTTTTACTATGGTATGAGAAGAGACATTTACATTTTTTGCAGAGACCTAGACCAGTGGGAATTGTATCGTATTGTCACTCCAACATTAACCACTTGATCTCCCATCGCAGTACCACACACAGCTAGGCTTAGCCTCAATAGCTAACATGTACTGTAGAAGGCTGCAGTAACCTGATGCATGATGGATATGAATAGCACAGAAACAGTAAACATTTATCCGGTCGATTGACAACAGAAAACTGTGAATGACTGGTTATGACCAGTGTCATGACAGTTAGTTGGCTTGATGACCAATAAGAGTAAATCTATAGTGAGTTAAAGGAGTAGTTTAAAACTTAAAACTAGTACTCCAACAGTCATGGTAGCTAGTGTAAACCTTGTACATTTGCCTTTAAGATAACTATTCCTTCAATTGTTTTGTGCAAATAAGATATTATGTGGAGTACAAAAGCCTCTAGTTTGATTCACAAGTTTATCTGAAGGTACATTTGAGCGGCAAGTTTCACGTTTTCACCGGGAGATGATTGGAATCCCACTGTGAGTGATGTTTATTGCGGGAGCTCGAAGTTTGACAGTGTTATACCAGCAGGTCCTTGGTTGAGAATAAATACACCAGAGAGACAGACAGACAGTATTGATCTCTTCTTCCCACTTTCTTAAATTCTCTATGAAATTGTAAATTCCAAATGGAACTGCCAATCACTGTCATCACGGAGCAACGGAGGAGGTATGTGTTTGTTTTAATATTCATGCCATTTTCTCAACATAATGAGCAATGTCATGTCAAATGTCGATGTCTCGGAGAGCTGAAGTCCCTCCTGCGAAGAGCATCAAAATGGAAGGAACACAAACCAACATGAATTTGACAATCGCTTAAGCAACTGACACTCAAGGGAATATATTTTATATGTTGAGACAGGGTTGGACTAGTCCATATTTGCCACATTTAAAACAGCATGGATGATGTTTTCAATACAAAAATCAATTTGCAGTATTTACTCAACTTAGTCTCTTGGGCCTAACAACACTGTGTCAATATATAGCCTAAGCCATGGCTTCTTGGTCATTATCACCTACCGGTGCATACTAATATTTTTTTTATCTGTCACATCACACTCACACATGCCAACAACGCTAGTAGCCAGCCAGATGGCCACTCACATGTTGCAAAAATGTTTACAGCTTCAGTCTTCCTAAATGAGTCGCTCTAGTGATACGTTTGTCTATAAGCTGAAGGAGAGTTTTAAGGTTCAAGTAGAGCTACACAATCCACACGAGTCAAGAGTATTTAACCTTTATTTAACTAGGCAAGTCAAATGAGCAGGCTATCATAGGATCCATTATTTTATTTTGAAAAGTTTAGTTTGCAGCCATGGTTTCTAAAAGGAGTGAAAAGGGGTAGTAGATTATATACTCTCAGCAATATTCAAACAGATGAACAATTAATATCTCAATGAATTTATACACATGATAATAACAAAATATGCATAAATAGTATTGCAAAGGATTGATTTTCAATTAAACAAAATAAATGATCTGATAAATAAACTAATAAATCTGATAAATAAAAGTATCTCAGCACAACAAAATTGTCTTTATATAAATCAAATGCATGAAATGGATATTGTTCCTCCATTAAATTCACAAACATCTCTATAGCCTACATTTTAATGCAACATTTTTTAAACTTAACTAAAATAACAAGTTGTTGCTATTGGAAGATATTATGGGAATTGTGGTATTTATATAACACATAGCCTAGAGTGCCTTTGGAAAGTATTGATACCCCTGGAATTTTTCCACATTTTGTTAGAATAAGGCTGAAACCTAAGTTTCTAGTTTTTTTTCCTGAACAAAAAAACAACAGTGTTTTAGAAATGGTTAATAATTTACTGTCACGGAAGTGGACCAAAGTGCAGGGTGGTGGGCATACATATTCCTTTTATTTAGGATGACGCTGACAAAAACAATAAACAATACAAAACAACCGTGAAGCTTAAAGGGCTATGTGCCACAAACAAAGTTAACTTCCCACACTGAAAGGAGGGAAAGGGCTACCCAATCAGAGACAACGATAGACAGTTGTCCCTGATTGAGAACCATACCCGGTCAAAACATAGAATGCCCACCCCAACCAAACCAAATAGCGACATAATAAGGATCTCTAAGGTCAGGGCGTGACAATACACCCCCCTCCCAAAGGTGCAGACTCTGGCCGCAAAACCTGAACCTATAGGGGAGGGTCTGGGTGGGCATCTATCCGCGGTGGCGGCTCAGGTGCGGGACGCAGACCCCGCTCCACCACTGGCTCACCCCACTTTGGTGGCACCTCTGGTGCGGGGACCCTCGTTGCGGGCCCCGGACTGGGGACCCTCGTTGCGGGCCATGGACTGGGGACCGTCGCTAGAGGCTCCGGACTGGAGGCCGTCGCTGGAGGCTACGGACTGGAGGCTGTCGTTGGAGGCTTCGTGCCATGGATCATCACTGGAGGCTTCACGCCATGGATCATCACTGGAGGCTTCTTGCCATGGATCATCACTGGAGGCTTCGAGCCATGGATCATCACTGGAGGATTCTTGCCACGGATCATCACTGGAGGCTTAGTTCTGGGCACAGGCACAGGACTCACCAGGCTGGGGAGACATACAGGAGGCTTTGTCCTTGGCAGAGGCACCGGATACACTGGGCTGTGGAGGTGCACTGGAGGTCTCGAGCTTAGAGCCTGCACAACCCGTCCTGGCTGGGTGGTTATCTTCGCCCTGCAAATGCGGGGCACTGGCTCAGGACGCACTGGGCTGTGCAGACGTACAGTGGAGACACAGTACGCAGAGCTGGCGCAGGATATCTTAGGCAGAAGAGACACACTGGAGACCAGGCGCGCTGATCCGGCACCATCCGTCCTGGCTGGATGCTCACCCTAGCCCGGCAGATGCGGGGAGCTGGGCTGTAGCGCACTGGGCTGTGAATGCGCACTGGAGAAACCGTGAGCTCCACCGCATAACACGGTGCCTGACGCTCGCCACGGTAAGCACGGGGAGTTGGTTCCCTCATAACGCTGGGCCCCTTTACCAGCTGCCTTCGCCTTCCTCTCTGCTTATACCTGCTCCCACGGTAGGTGATCCTTTCCGGCCAGGATCTCCTCCCACGTCCAGGATCCCTTGCCGTCCAGGATGTCATCCCATGTCCAGTCCTCCTTCTTACCACGCTGCTTGGTCCGTTTGTGGTGGGAAGTTTTGTCACGGCCGTCAAAGGAAGTGGACCAAAGCGCAGCATTGTGAGCATACATATTCCTTTTATTTAGGATGAACAAACAAAGTTAACTTCCCACACTGAAAGGAGGGAAAGGGCTACCTAAGTATGGTTCCCAATCAGTGACAACGATAGATAGCTGTCCCTGATTGAGAACCATACCCAGCCAAAACACAGAAATACAAAATCTTTGAAAACACAAACATAGAGTGCTCACCCCAAATCACACCCTGACTAAACCAAATAGAGACATAAAAAGGCTCTCTAAGGTCAGGGCGTGACATTTATTTAAAAAATCAACTGAAATATACATTTACATAATCTCCAAGGGGGAAAAAAAAAGAAAAATCGAAAACATTTTCATTTAAATAATTGAAAATGTAGAAAAAGAGGGGAGAAAAAGAACACATATTTTTATATATATATATATATATATATATATGTGTGTGTGTGTGTGTGTCTTCAGAAAGTATTCATACCCCTTGACGTATTCCACATTTTGTTATGTTCCAGCATGAATTGAAAATGGATTAAATATTTTTCTCACCCATCTACACACAATACCCCATAATGACGTAGTGAAAACATGTTTTTTTAAATGTTTTTTAAATTAAATAGATCAATAAATTATTTACATCCCTGAGTCAATACATGTCAGCATCACCTTTGGCAGCAATTACAGCTGTGAGTCATTCAAAACTCTAAGAGCTTTGCACACCTGGATTGTACAATATTTGCACCTAATTCGTTGTCAAATTATTTAAGTTCTGTCAAGTTGGTTCTTGTTCATTGTTAGAAATGTTCAAGTCTTGCCATAGATTTTCAAGACAATTTAATTGGAGCTAGGCCACTCAGGAACATTCAATGTTGTCTTGGTAAGCAACTCCAGTGTATTTTTGGTCTTGCGTTTCAGGTTATTGTCCTGCTGAAAGGTGTCTTCCAGTGTCTGTTGGAAAGCAGACTGAAAGCAGACTGAACAACGTTTTCCTCTAGGATTTTGCCTGTGCTTAGCTCTATTCTGTGCTTAGTTTCATTTCATCCCCAAAAACTCCCTAGTCATTGCCAATGACAAGTATACCCAAAACATGATGCAGTCACCACCATGCTTGAACATATGAAGAGTGCTACTCAGTGATGTGTTGTTTTGGATTTGCCCCAAACACAACACTTTGTATTCAGGATATAAAGTTAATTTCTTGCCACATTTATTTGTAGATTTACTTTAGTAGCTAATTGCAAACAGGATGCATTTATTGCAATATTTGTATTCTTCGCAGACTTCCTTCTTTTCGCTCTGTCATTTAGAATAGTATTATGGAGTAACTACAATGTTGTTGATCCATCCTATCACAGCCATTAAACTCTGTAATTGTTATAAAGTCACCGTTGGTCTCTTGGTGAAATCCCAGAGTGGTTTCCTTCCTCTCTGGCAACTGACTGGATGTATTGACACACCATCCAAAGTGCAATTAATAACTTCACCATGCTCCAAGGGATATTCAATGTCTGCTTTTAAAATGTTTACCCATCCACCAATAGATGCCTTTCTTTGTGAGGCATTGGAAACCCTCCCTGGTCTTCAAGGTTGAATCCGTGTTTGAAAGTCAGTGTTCGACTTAGGGGCCTTAAAGATAATTGTGTGTGTGTGTGTGTGTGTGTGGTACAGAGAAAAAAACTATGTTAAACACTATTATTGCACACAGTGACTCCATGCAACATATTATGTGAGTTGTTAAGTCCATTTTTACTCCTGAACTTATTTAGGCACAACAAATGGGTTGAATACTTATTGACTCAAGACATTTCAGCTTTCTGTTTTCAATTCATTTGTAAAAATGTCTAAAACATCATTCCACTTTGACATTATGGGCCAGTGACAAAAAATCTATATTAAACCCATTTGAAATTCAGGCTGCAACACAACAAAAAATGGAACAAGTCAAATGATGTGAAGACACTGTAAATATATACATTTTGTTAGAGGCCCACTGGAGCTCGGGGCCCTGGGGCATGTTCAGTAATCCTGCCTTGTGTTGAGAGCCGGAATATACTGACTGTGGGTGAAAAGATAATCCTGTACTGTAGTTTTAAGGAAAATCCAGTACAATAAACTTTTTAAAACCTTTTTTTTACCCCCTTTTCCTCCCCAATTGTTAGTAGTTACTGTCTTGTTTCATCGCTACAACTCCTGTACGGGCTCGACGAAGGTCGAGAGTCATGCGTCCTACGAAACACAACCCAACCAAGCCGCACTGCTTCTTAACACAGCGCGCATCCAACCCGGCCGGCTGTGACAGAGCCTGTGTCGGAGGAAACATCGTGCACCTGCCGGCCAAGCCCTCCCTAACCTGGACGACCCTAGGCCAATTGTGAGTCGCCTCATGGGCCTCCCGGTCGCGGCCGGCTGTGACAGAGCCTGGGCTCGAACCCAGGGTCTCTGGTGGCATAGCTAGCACTACGATGCAGTGCCTTGGACCACTGCGCCACCCGGGAGGCCCTCAATAAAGGTTATTTTAACAATGGATTATTCAAGTCAATGAATTCCACAAAGTCTTTGTAGAAAAGTCTTCCAAATATGTCCAAGTTTAATCAGTAGCAGCAGCCACAGCTAGCATACATGTTCAGTACCCTAGACCCCTCGATCATCTCTATTCCTCCCTCTCAATAGTGTACCTGTCAGATACAAGCCTGGGTGACAACATCAGACAAAAGCCTCCCTTCCTCTTGCTTGGTAGAACACTAAATAGGATAAGTAGGATTTGGAAGGTGTCCATTGCAGGACATCTGGGGGAGCAAGTAGAGAGGATGGCCCTTTGGGGAACAGGCAGAGGAGAGGGCCTAGCCCATGGGCAACCTACAGGTACCTCTACTGTCATGGATAAAGTGACAGGCAGAGTGTCTTTAGTCTCCCTCTGATAACTCCATACCTAAGCCCTCTTCACGCTTTAGCCTGCCACGAGGCAGCAATATACTACACGCCTCAGTGGGCAGAGAAGAAAAAAGTTAAACTTTTCTGAAGTTAAAATAGGGACTTTTATTTGGTTTTAAATATATTTTATTTAGAGAAATATTGGCAGGCTAGCAAAGAAAAAGACATAGGCCTACCATCCCCCAAAAAATGTACTGTACTTTCTGCTTTCTCTTTTTAATACATATGGCTCCTGGGTTTGAGTGGCATTTCAGTGACAGCTATCATAGCCATTATCTCACTGCTTCCCTCCCTAGTAATCAAAGTCTTTGGAGCTGTTGAGGTATGGGACCGAAAAAGGAAGTGGCATAATGACGAATAGTGAACCAGATTGTGACTGTGTGATGTGAGTCAAATCCACAAACAGACTTTGAAAGAGCAGCTTTTCCCAAATCACCTTCCAACCTGAGAGGTCTTGGACATTTTAAAGTGTTAGACAGTGTTGCACTACCTAAATCATATTCATAGCATGGTTCAAATATAATAAACAATTTCCTTCGAAGGAAATAAATATGTCCTCATCTCAGGCCATAGCAACTTTTTTCCAGGACTGAAGATATTTACACACAGTTTGAGAAGAATGCATGAAAAACATAGGCTCTGAGAGATGAAGTGACCTATAGGAAACTTCCACTATCTTCAAAGTAGATCTATTTATAACTCGACAAGCAAACTGCACTCTCAACAATGCGTCTTGTAAAAGTCAAGTGCATTGCACTTGTCGACAATGCGCCTTTGATTCCCGGCCATTAATTGTTTCTGGATTTTGCATGTACCATTCTCTAATTGTAATTCTTACCCATAAAATGAATGAGTAGAGTAAGACTACTCATTTATTCATGGTACAATAAAACACAATGCTAAGTAACAAAGAAAAATGCATCCTCGAGTGACATGTCATAAATTATAGTCCTGCAGCGCACAGAACCATATGATTTGTTACTGCGCGCACTTAATCATAATCAACGAAAAACCAACAGAGGTGTTGAGGCTCCTGAAATCAGGATAATCTTCATTATGATTATCTATCACTGTTATTCTATGTTTCGCTGAGGGAACATCCCTCCTTATCTCTGTTGACAACTAAGGAACGACCATTGTGGGTTGGATCAGAGCCACCATGAGTTTAAACCAATCATGCAGGACACTGTTGGGGTTCTGTGTATTATCATTTGCTAATGCTTTCATATTACACTGGCACCACTATTACCGGCATAATTGCATCTTCAAACCGCCCAGAGATGCACCCTTAATGCAAAATCCATTAGCGCAGTGCAACGAGTGGGAACGAGATGGGGGGCTTCCAACAGGCCTTGATATCTCTCCACCACAGTGAATAAAATAGAGGTTCTCTCGTTGCTAGGCCCACTCTTCATTGATTAGCTCAGCAAGATAAGGTGACTTCACCATACCCTCATAAAATGTAATATTGAAGCTTTCATTTTTGCTAGATATTTTGTGTGCCAAAACTCAATTTGTTGCTTTGTTTACTATAATTACTAAAGGGCAACAGGATATATATATTTTTCCCACAACACAGATTTAAACTTTTACAGCCACCCCCATGTTGTAACGGAGTGTGTACACTTAATACTAAGAAATGATTAAAGTACCAGCTGCTCTAAGTCAGCAAGATACGCTATAGTCGTACTGTATGTAAGTTAAGGTTTATATATTACGATCTTGTTTCCTGAAAGTATAGTGAATTCTTTAGAGCTGCTAGAACTGCTTGTTAACAGAAATGTAATCACACAGCGTTTATTCAAAAGAAAAGACAAACAAACAATGCAAATGAAAACATTATGCAGAATAAAGAAAAGGGGTTATGGAACAGTGATTTTCAGCAAAGCATTTAGCTACCTATAGTCAACGCTAGAGCAGCATATGCAATACTTGGCAAAGGAGTAGGCAGAGGTGGTACATAATCCTTCTGTACATGGTCCTTCTGTGGCTCAGTTGGTAGAGCATGGCGCTTGTAACGCCAAGGTAGTGGGTTCGATTCCCGGGACCACCCATACGTAGAATGTATGCACACATGACTGTAAGTCGCTTTGGATAAAAGCGTCAGCTAAATGGCATATATATTATTATATATTATATATATTATTATTATATTATTATTATAATCCAATCTAAAATTCGCAGTTCATTATTAAGAGCACAGAATCATAAGATTAGGCCTACAGTTTAAGGCGTCCGAGATGGCCGCCTCGCTTCGCGTTCCTAGGAAACTATGCGGTTTTTAGTTTTTTTACGTGTTATTTCTTACATTGGTACCCCAGGTCATCTTAGGTTTCATTACATACAGTCGAGAAGAACTACTGAACATAAGAGCAGCGTCAACTCACCATCAGTACGACCATGAATATGACTTATGCGAAGCGCCCCCTGTGTTCACCCAGGACAACGGAATGGATCCCAGCCGGCGACCCCAAAAAACGACTTCGAAAAAGGGGAAAACGAAGCGGTCTTCTGGTCATACTCCGGAGACGGGCACCACTCCCTAGCATTCTCCTCGCCAATGTCCAGTCTCTTGACAACAAGGTTGATGAAATCCGAGCAAGGGTAGCATTCCAGAGGGACATCAGAGACTGTCACGTTCTTTGCTTCACGGAAACATGGCTCACTGGAGAGACGCTATCGGAGACGGTGCAGCCAGCTGGTTTCTCCACGCATCACACCGACAGAAACAAACATCTTTCTGGTAAGAAGAGGGGCGTTATGGTTAACGTGACGTGGTGTGGCCAAAACAACATACAGGAACTCAATTCCTTCTGTTCACCTGATTTAGAATTCCTCACAATCAAATGTAGACCGCATTATCTACCAAGGGATTTCTCTTCGATTATAATCACAGCCGTATATATTCCCCCCCAAGCAGACACATCGATGGCTCTGAACGAACTTTATTTGACTCTTTGCAAACTGGAATCCATATATCCGGAGGCTGCATTCATTGTAGCTGGGGATTTTAACAAGGCTAATCTGGAAACAAGACTCCCTAAATTTTATCAGCATATCGATTGCGCTACCAGGGCGGGAAAAACCTTGGGCCATTGCTATTCCAACTTCCGCGACGCATATAAGGCCCTGCCCCGCCCTCCTTTCGGAAAAGCTGACCACGACTCCATTTTGTTGATCCCTGCCTACAGACAGAAACTAAAACAAGAAGCTCCCACGCTGAGGTCTGTTCAACGCTGGTCCGACCAATCTGATTCCACACTCCAAGACTGCTTCCATCACGTGGACTGGGATATGTTCCGTATTGCGTCAGACCACAACATTGACGAATACGCTGATTCGGTGTGCGAGTTCATTAGAACGTGCGTTGAAGATGTCGTTCCCATAGCAACGATTAAAACATTCCCAAACCAGAAACCGTGGATTGATGGCAGCATTCGCGTGAAACTGAAAGCTTGAACCACTGCTTTTAATCAGGGCGAGGTGACTGGAAACATGACCGAATACAAACAGTGTAACTATTCCCTCCGCAAGGCAATCAAACAAGCTAAGCGTCAGTATAGAGACAAAGTAGAATCTCAATTCAACGGCTCAGACACAAGCGGTATGTGGCAGGGTCTACAGTCAATCACGGATTACAAAAAGAGAACCAGCACTGTCACGGACCAGGATGTCTTGCTCCCAGGCAGACTAAATAACTTTTTTGCCCGCTTTGAGGACAATACAGTGCCAATGACACTGCCCGCAACTAAAACATGTGGACTCTCCTTCACTGCAGCCGACGTGAGGAAAACATTTAAACGTGTCAACCCTTGCAAGGCTGCAGGCCCAGACGGCATCCCCAGCCGCGCCCTCAGAGCATGCGCAGACCAGCTGGCTGGTGTGTTTACGGACATATTCAATCAATCCCTATCCCAGTCTGTTGTTCCCACATGCTTCAAGAGGGCCACCATTGTTCCTGTTCCCAAGAAAGCTAAGGTAACTGAGCTAAACAACTACCGCCCCGTAGCACTCACTTCCGTCATTGTTGTAACTTTGATGTGTTAGAGTTAATGTTTAAGTTCATTCTTTGAGCTGTATCTGTAAAGATGTTTCTTTAGATTTATTTGCATATGTAATTGTATTGGGTTGTGTTGAATTACGCTTTTTACTGCAAGTCCCAGAATGCCTTGCGAGAGGAATGTGTGATAACGCGCCAATTATGTGCAGGTGCTAGAGATTGTAGCTGACTTTCCGACAGCATCTTACCTGCATTGCTCTGTACCAAGACAATTGTTGTTAAATGTAAAGTAAAAAAGTATTCTTACTAAAAGAAGCTTTCGTATCAAACCCGACGTCCCGAGTCATTAATTTGAAGTTAGTTAATCTAAAAGTCATCATGAAGTGCTTTGAGAGACTAGTCAAGGACCATATCACCTCCACCCTACCTGTTCACCCACGACTGCGTGGCCACGCACGCCTCCAACTCAATCATCAAGTTTGCGGACGACACAACAGTGGTAGGCTTGATTACCAACAACGACTAGACGGCCTACAGGGAGGAGGTGAGGAGTGTGGTGTCAGGAAAATAACCTCACACTCAACGTCAACAAAACTAAGGAGATGATTGTGGACTTCAGGAAACAGCAGAGGGAACACCCCCCTATTCACATCGATGGAACAGTAGTGGAGAGGGTAGTAAGTTTTGAGTTCCTTGGCGTACACATCACAGAAAAACTGAATTGGTCCACCCACACAGACAGCATCGTGAAGAAGGCGCAGCAGCGCCTCTTCAACCTTCAGGAGGCTGAAGAAATTCGGCTTATCACCAAAAGCACTCACAAACTTCTACAGATGCACAATCTAGAGCATACTGTCGGGCTGTATCATTGCCTGGTACGGCAACTGCTCCGCCCACAACCGTAAGGCTCTCCAGAGGTTAGTGAGGTCTGCACAACGCATCACCGGGGGCAAACTACCTGCCCTCCAGGACACCTACACCACCCGATGTTACAGGAAGATCATCAAGGACATCAACCACCCGAGCCACTGCCTGTTCACCCCGCTATCATCCAGAAGGCGAGGTCAGTACAGGTGCATCAAAGCTGGGACCGAGAGACTGAAAAACAGCTTCTATCTCAAGGCCATCAGACCGTTAAACAGCCACCACTAACATTCAGTGGCTGCTGCCAACACACTGACTCAACTCCAGCCACTTTAATAATGGGAATTGATGGGAAATGATACATCACTAGCCACTTTAAACAATGCTACCTAATATAATGTTCCCGACATTATTCATCTCATATGCATACGTATATACTGTACTCTATATCATCTACTGCATCCTTATGTAATACATGTATCACTAGCCACTTTAACTATGCCACTTTGTTTACATCTCATATGTATATACTGCACTCAATACCATCTACTGTATCTTTCCTATGCCGCTCTGTACCATCACTCATTCATATATCTTTATGTACATATTCTTTATCCCCTTGCACTTGTGTCTATAAGGTAGTAGTTTTGGAATTGTTAGCTAGATTACTTGTTGGTTATTACTGCATTTTTGGAACTAGAAGCACAAGCATTTCGCTACACTCGCACTAACATCTGCTAACCATGTGTATGTGACAAATAACATTTGATTTGAAAAGATTTTGTGTTTATATTATGATGACATTTTTGTTTGTTTTGGACTTCGGCGAGGGGTTTGTCATTCGTTCGGGCACACACAATTGTTTCTAGTTGCAAGCCGAAGTTCGGAGCCGAAGTATACGCCACTTCATCGATGATTGTTCAAGAGTAGGGATTCTTCAATAAAGTCTTGGTTGTCATTCAATGAGAAATGACTCGTTTTCATGCACATTTTTTCATTGGGATTTACTACAAACATCTTAGTTAGATGTAAAATTGAACGACTAACATCTAAGAAAATATGTAACATTTTTACAGATCTCTTGCTTTTTTAGATTAAATTTGGACTTATTTTGAGGTGGTGTACACTCGCTACAGTGTCTCAAAATGGACAAACAGTACTATTGCTGGTTTTTAAGGAGTATGAGAACACAATTGCTCAGTTTGGCTAGGTGCCAGCTGAACTGAAGCATGCTGATACCTTTAACGCCAATGCAATCAGCTTGAATACTCATTGGTCTGTGTTGAAGTCTGGGATCTCTCAGGAGCTTTGGTGCACGTTCCAAAGTCCTTCCTTCAATATAAATAAATAAAACAGTGAGGACTCAATGTCCTAAGTGTGGCTTGAAGGAGCTTAACGCAAAAAATGTTGGTGTGCTACAGAGGTCGTCCAGGAGGGAGTCTCCTTATGGACAGACTGTTTCTGACAGCAATTTAATAAAGTCACAGTATTTATACTTCCATGGAGGGGTTTGACTGTCTACTTGATCTCTGATTGGCCGGGCTTCAGATCAGTCCTTCCCATTTGAGTCCAAGTGTGAACAAGGGTGTGAATTTCGGTTCTGTTCATAACGAATTGTGTCCACAACTGTCTTTACCTTTCTTGGTGCAGTCACGAAACCTGTTTCAATGTTCATGTAATTTCATTGTGGTGAAGGTACAGCGTATTGGCATGATTTTTCCTGAGAGGCTATCCTCCTTCAAGAGAGCTGTATGTACAGTTGAAGTCGGAAGTTTACATACACCTTTCCAAATACATTTAAACTCAGTTTTTCACAATTCATGATATTTAATCCTAGTAAAAACATAGAGATGAAAGCCACAACTCTTATCGGGGAGAAATTAATATCTCAGTACATTTCAAAGGTTTCCTGCTGGATATATGAACGTTCTCAATGACATATTGTACCAAATACAGCTGAATTCGGAAGTTTAAATACACCTTAGCCAAATACATTTAAACTCAGTATTTCACAATCCCAGACATTTAATCCTAGTAATAATTCCCTGTTTTCGGTCAGTTAGAATCATCACTTTATTTTAAGAATGTAAAATGGCAGAATAATAGCAGAGAGAATGATTTCTTTCAGCTTTTATTCCTTTCATCACATTCTCAGTGGGTCAGAAGTTTACATACACTCAATTAGTATTTGGTAGCATTGCCTTTACATTGTTTAACTTGGGTCAAACCTTTCGGTAGCCTTCCACAAGCTTCCCACAATAAGTTGGCAGAGCTGGTGTAAATGAGTCAGGTTGGTAGGACTCCTTGCTCGCACATGCTTTTTCAGTTCTGCCCACAAAATGTCTATAGGATTGAGGTCAGGGCTTTGTGATGGCCACTCCAATACCTTGACTTTGTTGTCCTTAAGCCATTTTACCACAACTTTGGAAGTGTGTTTGGGATCATTGTTCATTTGGAAGACCCATTTGCGGCCAAGCTTTAACTTCCTGACTGATGTCTTGAGATGTTGCTTCAATATATGCATATAATTGTCTTTCCTCATGATCCCATCTATTTTGTGAAGTGCACAAGTCCCTCCTGCAGCAAAGCACCCCCACAACATGATGCTGCCACCCCCGTGCTTCACGGTTGGAATGGTGTTCTTCGGTTTGCAAGCCTCCCCCTTTTCTTCCAAAAATAACGATGCTAATTATGGCCAAACAGTTTGATTTTGTTTCATCATACCAGAGGACATTTCTCCAAAAAGTACGATATTTTTCCCATGTGCAGTTGCAAACTCTAGACTGGCTTTTTTATGGCGGTTTGGAGCAGAGGCTTCTTCCTTGCTGAGCGGCCTTTCAGGTTATGTCAATATAGGACTAATTTTTACTGTGGATATAGATACTTTTTTAATCTGTTTCCTCCAGCATCTTCACAAGGTCCTTTGCTGTTGTTCTGGGATTGATTTGAACTTTACACACCAAAGTACGTTCATCTCTAGGAGACAGAACACGTCTCCTTCCTGAGCGGTATGACGGCTGCGTTGTCCCATGGTGTTTAAACTTGCGTACTATTGTTTGTACAGATGAATGTGGTACCTTCAGGCGTTTGGAAAATGCTCCCAAGGATGAACCTTGGCTGATTTATTTTGATTTTCCCCTGATGTCAAGCAAATAGGCACTGAGTTTGAAGGTAGGCCTTCAAATACATCCTCAGGTACACCTCCAATTAACTCAAATTATGTAAATTAGCCTATGAGAAGCTTCTAAAGCCATTACACTTTCTGGAATTTTTCAAGCTGTTTAAAGGCACTGTCAACTTAGTGTCCGTAAACGTCTGACCCACTGAAATGTTGATACAGTGAATTAGAAGTGAAATAATCTGTCTGTAAATAATTGTTGGAAAAATTACTTGAGTCATGCACAAAATAGATGTCCTAACCAATGTGCAAAACTATTGTTAACAAGAAATGTGTGGAGTGGTTGAAAAATGAGTTTTAATGATTCCAACCTAAAAAGTATAATGTACCTCTTGTCCTCTTCAATGCATTCAGAAAATAATATTAGTTCTGACTCAGTGGTCTTGGCAGCTCAGTTGCTAATCCTGAAGGTACATCACAAGGGTTAAAAAATCTCAAGTGCTCTTTTCTACAATTACAGAACAGTGATGTGGTGATCCCAAAAGACAATTTGCCCGTGCTGTCTCACTGATTACAGACATTAAATGTTGATTGAGTTGATTGATATGGTAATTGTTTATATTTGCATGGGTGGGGGCTATGTGTTGGGATGAAACAGAATTCACTTTTGGTTTTAGATGGAGAGAACATGGTCTGAGGAAGATGTGAGGAATAGCTTTCCAAAAATACCTTTTGACTTGGGATCAAACTGAAATGTCTCTGAAAACAGTGTTGGTGTTCAACCTTCAAAGGAAAAGAACAGGCCTATCTCATTGCGTTTAGTCAAGATAAAGGTCCTGGGAAAGGCCAGACAACATTAAAGATGGATCATAAGAGGTATGAATTCAATTCGCAGCGATTGAATCAGAGGCTTTTTTTGAAGCATGTTTTCTTGACCTCAGACACAGCCTACAGTAGAGATGATATGGATTAGACTCATTAGTAGTAGCAGTAGTAGCAATCAGGATAATCTATGGTCATTTCAAGTTTGGTAATGTTCTAGGAAAGTTCTCCAACTGGTTTGACATTGGGAATGTTCTCAAATTGTACCAAGAACATTGTTCTTCTGTGTAATTTCATAACTACAACATAACGTTTCCTTATGGTTCTATTGAAAGTGTGTTCTCACATTGTTCTGAGAATGTTAAGAAACAACATTTAATCAAATGGCTACCCAGACTATTTGCATTGCCCCCCCCTTTACGCTGCTGCTACTCTCTGTTATTATCTATGCATAGTCACTTTAATAACTACATGTACATATTACCTCAATTATCCGGTGCCCCGGGACATTGACTCTGTACCGGTACCCCCTGTATATAGCCTCACTATTGTTATTTTACTGCTGCGCTTTAATTATTTGTTACTTTTATTTCTTTCTTTTTTTCAAGTATTTTTCATAAAACTGAATTGAACATTTGGATTTGATTTCATTTTGATTTCATCTGTGGAAATTTCAGTACTTCAGCATAACATTTCCTACAGGTTTCTTCATGGTTTTATTTAAAGTCATGTTGTCAAATTGTTCAAAGAACATTAACAAAATGTTCCATAAAAACCACAAAACATTCCAAGAATGTTATTTAAAACATGTATGTTCTGTTTTCAGCATTGTTTTTAAAGTCTTATTGAAACATGTTCTCGTAACATTATATAATTACCTTTAAATCAGAACGTTTAATAAAACTTTCAGGGAACCTCCCCTCAAACTAAAAATGTATGTTCCTAGAAGTGTACATTTTCACTTCCGTTCTCAGAATTAAAAAAAAAACTGTTCAGTTTTACAGGTCAGGAAACGTATGGCTTCCTTCCCAGAACCAATGGGAAACCAAAAGGTTACATTCACATAACTTCCAAGGAACCAAATGTGCTAGCTGGGAAGATTTCACCTGCTTTCACTCCTCTCACGTGTCCATGTCATTCATTTGTAAAGCTAAAACATGCTGTTTAGCTACGTATGTAAAGTTGGCTTTTTTATTACAAAATGGTTGTGTAGGAACTTTTGCAGTGACCTTTATTTGCTCGAATTCTGGACTACCCTACAATACCGCGCTACCCAATTTGCTAATATTTAGTTGTGAGTAGTCTGCTCTGTGTGTATGTGAATTCAAATCACATGTGTGGGATGGACTGCCACGAGTCAAGTGTCTCAAGCACAGCTGCTCTGTGCTGTCATCCTCACCACTGGACTGGAGAAGTCAATTAGACCATCGTCTTTCCACCAGAAAAACGCCATCCGCCCACATCTGAATTTAAGAGAGCAGCTCTCCCTGGGACCGGGCTATTTACAACAAGGCAATTTATTTACTACGAAAGGATATTGACAATGAATTTTAAATGTCAAGGACCCACGCATCAGTGTGCTAAAACAAATGTACAATTCCATCTCGCCCATCCCAGTGCAGCGTGAGTGTGCACTCTCCTTCCTTATGGAATTAAATACACAGGCAATGTGTGCATGGCCCCTCGTTTCCTCCTGTAGCATCAGGGAATGGTTTTGAGAGGAGTGCAGCAACAGCACTCGTGGTGAGCTGAGGAATGAGGTTTTTTAATTTGTATACACATTTAAAAATCCTATTGTTTTAGGGTGATTAATCGCTCGCACAACAAGGCATTGTAAGGATGCCTGATTATTTCAGGAAATGGATGCGCTAAATAATTCCATCTGAGACTAATTAGTAGCTACAGCACTGAGACAGCATAATTACTACAGAATGGAGAGACAATGTGCTCCAGGTAGCCTAGTGGTTAAGAGCGTTGGGCCAGTAACCAAAAAGGTTGCTGGTTTAACTCCACAAGCTGACTAAGTGAAAAATCTGTCAATGTGCTATTGAGCAAGGCACTTAACTCTAATTTTTGCTGTAAGTTGCTCTGGATAAGAGCGTCTGCCAAAAGCCTAAAAATAAATACATTCCCTTCACTTTGTCAGTGCTCTCCTAATGTGAATGTACACAGTGTGCCTCTGCCAAAATGAGAAATGCAATGCAATGTGAATATGGCCCTGCCCTTCTGTCATGAAACCAGTGGCTCTGTCTGCTTGGGAGAGTCTGCTGTACCTTCTCAGAAACAGATTTGGCCTATCCCCCCCACCCACCAACACACAAATCCACACAGCGAGGCGCAGTTGTTGCATGCTCAAATGGGTAAATAAATTAAATGAGGAAGTTTACACTTAATCTACTTCGAGAGAGAGAGAGAGAGAGAGAGAGAGAGAGAGAGAGAGAGAGAGAGAGAGAGAGAGAGAGAGAGAGAGAGAGAGAGCACTTAGTGAATATCATCCCTGTAAACATGGACAGAAACAATGGAATATGAGGAAATGAGCCTCTTCACATGGCAGCATGAATCAGCAGGGAGGCATTCATCTCTAATGGAAAGCTGAAGCCCATGCACCCAAGACTTATCAATCATGGAGATAGAGCTGCCACCATATTGACTAAGCACCAAACAAACAATATCTGAGATGAGGTCTAAGTGCTATTCCCCATGCTGGTCACATTGTATATCATTTCACTGCCAATATCTCATGGGACTATTATTGAATTGCTGGTATGTACAGTTACACTACCATGCAATGTGCTTCTTTATTTCATACATATGCAACAGAATTGCACTAATTCTCAGCAAAGCTCAAGATGTTCTAAATTGAAGGTATTTGAAGATTCTTGGTTTTTTAAGGTATTTGAGACTGACTGATATAGTCAATACAAGTTTGTGTTTGCAAATTTGCAATGTATGGGAGTATACAACTATGTTGTAAAACAGTTCCTAGAATGTCAATGATTGAATTCAAGAACCCCCCCCTTCATCCTACGAGATGAGGGAATAAAACCGCTGTACTGCACAGCATGAATTCAATACACTGCTCATCATCAAGACAACAACCCTAAGAAAGCCAATCTTTAATATCCACTTAGTCTCCTTCCCCTTAATCACACATTAGCCTTCCCAGTGAAGGATGCTTTGGGTATGTGGTGCGAAGCGTGTTGCGGAATTCTGTTCTTAATGCCTGACCTGTTTCAGTGGGACTCATCTGCACCACAAAGCATGTCGGTTGATGCTTAATTTAGCAATCACAGTACTCCGGCTGCAGCCTCCTCTGAGCTCCAACAGCAGCGACTGGCTTACAGGTTTTTAGATCAACGTCAGGATAATGTTATTCACATTTGGAACACTGCCCATTGGTGTCCCCCCTCATTAAGACTCATATCAATTGTATTTCCTCAATTCCTTGCGCCCTCTCCTCCATCCTCTCCTCGCCTCCTTTTAAAAAAGGTTAAAGTAATTGAAGAGAGGAGGCGAGTAGAGGAAACGTGGAAACAAATGTGCTTGTATGAAATGAGACGCTCCCTTCTACATGTCAACAGGCAAATTACATTTCCAGAGGTGGAATCCCAAAATACATGTGTAAAGTGGTAAAAATAAATATACTGTAGCTAGTTGTGCTAGATATGTTATTGATAAAAGGATAAGTAGTGTTTAGTCTTAAATGTGTGCATGCTTTTCTTATCTGAGAACACCACAGTTTTTTTAAAGGGGGTGTGTTGGATTTCAAAACTCTTCTGCTGCAGGATACACCTGAGCATCCTCTGCCGGATGAGGCAATCAAGGTGAGGAGCAAACTCGTCTGTTTGACCATTAACGAATTGACACTCTCCTACATATGGCGACCACATCGGTTTGTGGGTCACGGAGGAAAGGAGGACAGAGGAGTCAAGGAGAGTACAGACTTTCTTAGCCAAATTGAGAATCTCCCAAGGGATCATGCAGAACATGTGATGTCACACTGCTCGATATGCTTGGGGGAACACATTTTTTATTTCTGTTTTATGCTGTCAAGATAAGTTGCACTTTTGAGAATGTGCATTATTTCCCCAAATTTGAACAAATTAAATTAATGTTGTCAGAGGATTTGTTGACAAAAACTTTGACAAGTACTGTGAGATGCAACTGCTCCTCACAAAACAAATTGTGATTTTTCAAAAGCAAACACTGAAAAAGTTGGTCTGCCTTATTCGCCCCATGCTAAGAATGGAACTCTGCCAATCTCAGTTGCAGCCAATCAGACTTCTCCTATACTTTTGTCTGGCATTGTCAGGTTAATTGTTTCTTGTTTTGTTAAATCAGATTTATTATCCAAGAACATATTTTTTTATCTGTATTGTGTGCCCATTCAGGCACCAGGAATTAGCTTGCCACTAATTCTAGTAATTATCAACCTCCTTTTGAGGTGGTGTAAACAGGAGTAGGAACAGCAATCACTGACTTTTGTATATTTCTCTAAGGCAATGTCACATGTTTCTCATGTGTAACATTGTGTGAAAATGACATGATTTCAGTTGTAAAATGTGCTGTAGCCTATGTTGTGCTCGAATGGAGTGTGACAACAATTTTACGGGCAAGAAGTAATATGGCTTTGTGAACCAAAGTCTGTGACATTGGTATCCACAAGCAATCATATGGCTGTTAGCAACTTGATAACCTAACCTCAAGGTGCCCTTTATATGCCCAAACCCAAATTGAGCCTTTTTGCCCTACTCCACATGCACTTCCTCTTCGAGAAGATCTGAGAGGATTGGATAGCAAAGGTAACCTAATAGCCTCACCTTGCCCTCTGATGATAAGCTATACACTCCTGCCCTGTTCTAAAACTGTATGGTTTGCATTCATCATATTAGTTTTTGTGTTTCTCTTTTCAGTAATCCTACAGTGTGTGGACATGGCTCAAAGACGTACTGATTTCTCAAAGACAAGCTCCACAGTCGGAGCTTGAAGTTGCTCCAATCACACTGACCCACAACATGATCAATCTGATTAGTTTATAGACAGCTCAGTTTGATCCGTTGCTTTATTCTCAACATGTGTTGGCTACATATTGATTCACACTGGGTGAAGCCAATCTATCTCAGCTGATTGGGTTGTTGTGTGCTCTCTACTTCTGGACATTCTGCTTGTATTTAAGTAGTTGATAGATATTGCATGAGATGTAACTAACCGATTCTCCCCCTGCCATGGAAAGTCATTTAGGGCTTTGGGCACAGCCAACAGTTACTCGTAATTAAGCTGGTTTATTTTCAAATTGAAAGCTAGTGTGGATGGTATCCCCTGAGTGTGTGTGTGTTGGGGAGAGATGAGGTTGAGGCACTTTAGGTTAGCTTTTTCTCTAAAGGAAAGTCATGTCTGTGTCTGTCTGTATGTATGTACACTAAATTATCAAAAGTATGTGGATACCTGCTCGTTGAACACCTGATTCCACTCAGGCTTGTTAGGGCAGCCAAACCTGAGGCAAAACGTTGGAAAATTAGCTTCCTTAACTTTTTGGCGCACCCATCCCGTTAGCGGGATCATTTTCGTCAACATCCGCTGAATTGCAGAGCGCCAAATACAAATTAAATTACTAAAAATATTTAATTTTCATGAAATCACAAGTGCAATATAGCAAAACACAACTTAGCTTGTTGTTATTCCACCTGGCGTGTCAGATTTCAAAAAAGCTTTTCGGCGAAAGCAAACCAAATGTTTATGTAAGGACATCTCTCTCAGCAGACAAAACATTACAAACAGCTAGCAGCAAAGTAGATTGGTCACGAAAGTCAAAAAAGCAATAAAATTAATCGCTTACCTTTGATGATCTTCGGATGTTTGCACTCACGAGACTCCCAGTGACACAATAAATGTTCCTTTTGTTCCATAAAGGGTATTTTTATATCCAAAATACCTCCATTTGGTTGGCGCGTTATGTTCAGGAATCCACAGGCTCGAGCTGTCATGACGGGGCAGATGAAAATTCCAAATAGTATCCGTAAAGTTCATAGAAACAGGTTTTGATGTTGGTGTGCTGTGCTGTGCTGTGCGTTCCTTCCGAACAGCTCGACTTTAGTTTCATCTGTCCACAGAATATTTTGCCAGTAGCGCTGTGGAACATCCAGGTGCTCTTTTGTGTACCTCAGACATGCAGAAATGTATTTTTTAGACAGCAGTGGCTTAATCAGGGGCGTCCCCCCATGAACACCATTCTTGTTTAGTGTTTTACGTATCGTAGACTCGTCACCAGAGATGTTATGTTTGGAAGATGTTTGAAAGAAAAAGGGGGATGCTAGCAAGCCGAAGAACGCCATCCCAACCGTGAAGCACAGGGGTGGCAGCATCATGTTGTGGGGGTGCTTTGCTGCAGGAGGGACTTCACAAAGTAGATGGCATCATGAGGGAGGAAAATTATGTGGATATATTGAAGCAACATCTCAAGACTACAGACAGGAAGTTAAAGCGTGGCCGCAAATGGGTCTTCCATATGAACAATGACCCCAAGCACACTTCCAAAGTTGTGGCAAAATGGCTTAAGGACAACAAAGTCAAGGTATTGGAGTGGCCATCACAAAGCCTTGACCTCAATCCTATAGAAATGTTGTGGGCAGAACTGAAAAAGCATGTGCGAGCAAGGAGTCCTACCAACCTGACTCATTTACACCAGCTCTGCCAACTTATTGTGGGAAGCTTGTGGAAGACTACCGAAACGTTTGACCCAAGTTAAACAATTTAAAGACAATGCTACCAAATACTAATTGAGTGTATGTAAACTTCTGACCCACTGAGAATGTGATGAAAGGAATAAAAGCTGAAATAAATCATTCTCTCTGCTATTATTCTGCCATTTTACATTCTTAAAATAAAGTGATGATTCCAACTGACCCAAAACAGGGACATTTTACTAGGATTAAATGTCAGGGATTGTGAAATACTGAGTTTAAATGTATTTGGCTAAGGTGTATGTAAACTTCCGACTTAAACTGTAGCTGGTAAATTTGCTCTGGCTATCAACAGTTGTCGCAGTGACATCATCAACATTCTATTGAAATAGTTACTTAGATAGTGAAGTATTTTGTTAAGACATGTAGCTAGCTAGCTGGCTAAATAATGAACCATCATCCCAACTTATGACGTTACTACCCTTCATGAATCGCAAGATATCTAACCAACCAGGTTCTAACCAACCAGGTACGACACAGATCATACACGTAACGTTAGCAAGCTAACCTAACAACAGCAGTCAAGCACCCAAGCTAACTGGTTAAAGTTGGCTAGTTTGCTAGCTACTTCCAGACACAAATGAGAGAACAGCTCACTCTGACCATTTTACTCGCCCTATTAAAATTGATACTTGCATAGTGGAGTCTTTTGTTCAGATATGTAGCTAGCTCGCTAAACAATGAACCATAATCCCAACTCATGAAGTTACTACCCTGCAGGTACCTAAACAACCAGGTTCAATGGTAGCTAGCTAACATGAGGCTGTAACTAGCAAAGCAAAGGGCTCTGAGATACGAACACAGTGGCTTGCGAAAGTATTCATTCCCCTTGGCATTTTTCCTATTTTGTTGCCTAACAAACTGGAATTAAAATGGATTTGTGGGGGGGTTGTATCTTTTAATTTACACAAGATGCAAAACATTTTTCCAAGACATGTAAATGTATCCCCTTAAACCACTTGAGTGTTGCTTTAGCAGTATGCTAAGGGTCATTGTTCTGCTGGAAGGTGAACCTCCCTCCCAGTCTCAAATCTCTGGAAGACTGAAACAGGTTTCCCTCAAGAATATCCCTGTATTTAGCGCCCTCCTTATATTCTGACCAGTCCCTGCCGATGAAAAACATCCCCACAGCATGGGATGGTGTTCTCAGGTGACGAGAGGTGTTGGGTTTGCACCAACATAGTGTTTTCCTTGATGGCCAAAAAGCACAATTTCAGTCTCATCTGGCCAGAGTACCTTCTTCCATATGTTTGGGGAGTCTCCCACATGCCTTTTGGTAAACATGTTTGCTTATTTTTTTCTTGAAGCTTTACTCTTCCGTAAAGCCTAGCTCTGTTGAGTATACGGCTTAAAGTGGTCCTATGGACAGATACTCCAATCTCCGCTGTGGAGCTTTGCAGCTCCTTCAGGGTTATCTTTGTAGCCTCTCTTATTAAGTCCTTCCTTGCCTGGTCCGTGGGTTTTGGTGGGCGGTCCTCTCTTGGCAGGTTTGTTGTGGGGTCATATTCTTTCCATTTTTTAATAATGGATTTAATGGTGATCCATGGGATGTTCAAAGTTTCAGATATTTTTTTATAACCAAACCCTGATCTGTACTTCTCCACAACTTTGACTCTGACCTGGAGAGCTCATTGGTCTTCATAGTGGCGCTTGCTTGGCGTGAATACTTTTGCAAGGCACTGTAATATTACTACACAGATCTTGCAAGTAACTTTAGCTAGCGAGCCAGCTTGAAATGAATGACTTTCTGACCAAATTAGAGATGTGTAATATCTGCAAATGTAGTTATCTTACCTATCTTAGACTATCTTACCCGTATAAATGGATGGACGTTTCTCCCTCTCTCACAGATGCCATGGTTGTCCTTACATTGAAGATTTAATCCGGAGACAGGTGTTTTCTCCATCTCCTTAGCTATTATGTAAACTTTGAATGGAGACAGCTGATCCGAGAGCAGCGCTGCTTTTTCTTTGAACCTACAGTATCAATATCGAAACTTGTTCTAATGCGACACACTTAGTGAAAGTTCTCTCTATGTGCTTATTTGGGAAACGCTCTTAAAACCTGTTAAGGAAGCTGCGAATTTTCGCAGCTTTTTGTTAAAAATCGCACAACATTTCAGCGCGCTGCTACTCATGCCAGGAATATAGTATGTGTGGATAGAAAACACTCAGACGTTTCTAAAACTGGTTAAATCACGGCTGTGACTATAACAGAACGTGCGTTTCATCGAAAAGTGCAGGAAAATCTGATCACTGAAAATGGAAAAAAATATCCATGCGCCTCTTCAACCAATTGTTAAAGATGACCCAGATTAAATAAGGTCGAGTTTGCAATATCTACAGCTTCCACACGATGTCAACAGTCTTGTCATTTGCCTACGATTTGTTTCTTGGTCAAACAAAGAAGAGACAGCCCTTTTCTTCAGGTATCTGACCGGATATTTTGGTTGAGATTTACCCGGACATTATTTCCAGACGGACACCAATAGAATATACATTGCCTCGTGATCAATTTTATCGCTTATTAACGTGTACTAATACCTAAAGTTGCATTACAAAAGTATTTCGAAGTGTTTTGTGAAAGTTTATCGTCGACTTTTTTCATTTTAAAAAATGACGTTACGTTAGAAAACACATTTTTTTTCGTTGTTCACACAGTCATCATAGATCAATATCTAGGCTATATATGGACTGATTTAATCGAAAAAAGACCCAAAATGATGTTTACGGGACATCTAGGAGTGCCAAGAAAGAAGCTTGTCAAAGGTAATGAATGTTTTATATTTTATTTCTGCGTTTTGGTTAGGATCGGCTATCGCAAAATCTGTCGTTAGGTGACGTTGCAGTATTTTGGGGGATACATGCTATCAGATAATAGCTTCTCATGCTTTCGCTGAAAAGCATTTTACAAATCTGACTTGGTGGATAGATTCACAACGAGTGTAGCTTTAATTCAGTACATTGTATGTGCACTTCTCTAACAAGTTTTAAAAGGCTTTAGATAGTAAATAATGATGCATCTGGTACAGTCATTGTAATGCTTAAGTTACATCACAACTGGGAAACAAGGCCTAGAACTGAAATAGTAAGATATTTCCGTTTTTCATTGCTGCTGAATTTATCTGATCTTTTGGGGATTCTGCTGCCCACCTTGGCCTATCTGTCAGTGGTATTGACAATGCTTATTGGGTATAAAGTGTTTTTGTGCAGAGGGTTCGAACCATTCCAGGTCGTGACCCATTCTGTGACTTTATGTACTGTATACAAACGCGTACCTATTCAAGAGAGCCTGTTCAGAAATAAATGTATTGTGTTGAACAGATTGTCTGTCAGGTGGAATAGGGAGTCGATCAGCTCTATCTGCAACATTCTAAACGTTTCACCACCCTGAAGATAGCCCCGGTAGCGCGTCATGATCGTGCGTTCTCACAGTTTGATGGCTGCTTTTCCTGTTGTAAGACTTTCCCCCCGGGGCCAGACCAAACAACTACTCTACAAAAGCACACAGTGGCTAGCTGTCATGGCTGGAGTCTTGTCCTGCTAGTCTCTGCTGCATCAAAACTCTCCTATCCTGCTTTGATGTACCAGCATCTCCTTTCTGCCACCTTCCCCCCACCTCTCACTCCAGTGCATTGTCTTACATAACCATCTGTCTGTCTGACATCACTCAACAGTCTCTAATGAATGCACTCCAGCCTCCTGGAGTCAGCCATGTCACTCAGCCCACCCTGGCACTTCAACCATCAGAAAACAGGTTCAACGCTGCTGTGTTTGCAAACTGCATGCTAATGATGGTTTGTCTTAGCTTGAAATCCCTGCTGCTGAGAGAATGTGATGTTATTCCACCTCAAAAAGCATAAGAAAGAGGATTTCGACACCCACCATCTCAGATTGTTCTGAAATCAGTTATATAGTTAGTAACAGATACAATAAGCATTCCTGAAACATTATTTTGTTCAAATATGATTTGATCTCTGAGAAATGTAGCTAATTGATTGGACCCAAATTTGTCATTTTAAATTGTGGGATTCAGATAATATTCAATAAATATAGTACCAAACTTCCTCCTACCAATGAGTAAGACATGAAGAACCCCCCCAAAAAGACACCTACGGACCCCCCACAACCCATGCCAATCTCACACCAACAACCAGTATAGAGTATCAGTTCTCTGTTTGACAAGTGGAATGAAGATGTGGTATTGCTTCTGCATACTATGTAATGTATTCTGTGTGAATCTGGTGATGGTTCAGGTGTTGGGTACTATATTTAGTGAATATTATCTGGAAGCTACACACTAAAATGGCCAATTGGGTTGCAATCAATTAGCTTAAAAAACTTCTTATGGCTGCAGGGGCAGTATTGAGTAGCTTGGATGAAAGGTACCCAGAGTAAACGGCCTGTTCCTCATTCCCAGTTGCTAATATATGCATATTATTAGTAGTATTGGATAGAAAACTCTCTGAAGTTTCTAAAACTGTTTGAATTATGTATGGGAGTATAGCAAAACTCATGGATGGCAAAAACCTGAGAAGAAATCCAAACTTGAAGTGAGAAATCTGAGTTTGGTTGATTTTCAACCCAGCCCCTATTGAATTCACAGTGGGATGTGGATGAAGTTGCACTTCCTAGGGCTTCCACTAGATGTCAACCGTCTTTAAAAACTTGAATTAGGTTTCTACTGTGTTGTGAGGCTGAATAAGAGCTGAATGAGTCCTGGTCATGCCCAATTCACACGATAGCGACCTGCGTTCCATGGCTTCTCTACACACAAAGGAATTCTCTGGTTGGTACTTTATTAAAGATTTATGATAACAACACCCAACAGATTGATTCTATACTTAGTTTGACAAGTTTCATCGACCTGTAATATAACTTTTTGAAGTTTTCGTCCGACGTTCGGATAGACCTGCACAAGCGTTTGGATTTGTATACCTAAGACCTAACAAAAATAGTTACTTGGACAGAAATAACGGACATTATCGAACAAATCAAGCATTTGTGGAACTAGGATTCCTGAGAGTGCATTCTGATGAAGATCATCAAAGGTAAGGGCATATTTATAATGTGATTTCTGGTTTCTCTTGACTCCAACATGGCGGATCATTTTATTTATTTTCTGAGCGCCGTCTCAGATTATTGTATGGTTTGCTTTTTCCGTAAAGTTTTTTTAAAAGCTGACACAGCGGTTGCATTAAGGAGAGGTATATCTACATTTATGATGAGTATTTCTGTAAAATTATGTGGCTCTCTGCAATATCACCGGATGTTTTTGGAACTCGTGAAAGTAACGCGCCAATGTAACTCAGATTCTTTTAATATAAATATGAACTTTATCAAACAAAACATACATGTATTGTGTAACATGAAGTCCTATGAGTGTCATCTGATGAAGATCATCAAAGGTTAGTGATCAATTTTATCTCTATTTGTGCTTTTTGTGACTCCTCTCTTTGGCTGGAAAAATGGCTGGGTTTTTCTGTGAGTTGGTGGTCACCTAACAATCGTTTGTGGTGCTTTTGCTGTAAACGTCTATTTGAAATCGGACACGGTGGTGGGATTAACAAAAAGATTACCTTTAAAACAGTATAAAATACATGTATGTTTGAGAAATGTTAATTATGAGATTTGTTGTTTTGAATTTGGCGCCCTGCACTTTCACTGGCTGTTGTCATATCATCCCATTAACGGGATTGCAGCCCTAAGAAGTTTTAAATTCTCAGAAATTGAATAACGTTTCAATAAAATGTTTCAGGAATGCTAATCTTATCTGTTTCTAACTACAGGAGCAATTTAAGAACAATCTGAGATGGTGGGTTTCATGACTTGCTGAAATAACATGGAATGAGTATTTTCATTTGATGATTCCTGTACTTTCCTATACACTTGAAGTTGTTTCTACTTCATGAAAGCAGAAACGTATATTTAACTGTTTGTATGGTTATAATTTAATTTGGAGGTAATTTAATGTTAAAAAAGTGCTAAAATGTTGCAGTGCAAAGCCATTAAGCCCTATGACCTGTCGTGACGTGACAGACCTATACTGTAATATGGCACCACTAAGCACATGTAAATTTAGGCTTATATCTTAAAGCAGCAATCGGCAGTAGAAACAATAACAAAAAGCGGGATGGGGCTGGATAAATGTATTCACTCTCAAGTTCATAGACATTGCTAGGATATCAAATTATAGTTTTAACCATGTTTTGATGGTATACTGTATAGTATTTTTTAACATTTTATTTGTGTACAAACATTGGCGTAAAACAAGCTTATATTTTGGGTTCTGATGGTAGGTCAGGATTTTTTTAGACAGTTAATCTAAGCTCATGAGGCATTTATAAATTACACTGCTCAAAAAAATTAAGGGAACACTAAAATAACACATCCTAGATCTGAATGAATGAAATATTCTTATTAAATACTTTTTTCTTTACATAGTTGAATGTGCTGACAACAAAATCACACAAAAATTATCAATGGAAATCAAATGTATCAACCCATGGAGGTCTGGATTTGGAGTCACACTAAAAATTAAAGTGGAAAACCACACTACAGGCTGATCCAACTTTGATGTAATGTCCTTAAAACAAGTCAAAATGAGGCTCAGTAGTGTGTGTGGCCTCCATGTGCCTGTATGACCTCCCTACAACGCCTGGGCATGCTCCTGATGAGGTGGCGGGTGGTCTCCTGAGGGATCTCCTCCCAGACCTGGACTAAAGCATCTGCCAACTCCTGGACAGTCTGTGGTGCAACGTGGTGTTGGTGGATGGAGCGAAACATGATGTCCCAGATGTGCTCAATTAGATTCAGGTCTGGGGAACGGGCGGGCCAGTCCATAGCATCAATGCCTTCCTCTTGCAGGAACTGCTGACACACTCCAGCCACATGAGGTGTAGCATTGTCTTGCATTAGGAGGAACCCAGGAGGAACCCAGGGCCAACCGCACCAGCATATGGTCTCTCTCACAAGGGGTCTGAGGATCTAATCTCTGTACCTAATGGCAGTCAGGCTACCTCTGGCGAGCACATAGAGGTCCCCCAAAGAAATGCCACCCCACACCATGACTGACTCACCGCCAAACCGGTCATGCTGGAGGATGTTGCAGGCAGCAGAACGTTCTCCACGGCGTCTCCAGACTTTGTCACGTCTGTCATATTTGTTCCGTGTGAACCTGCTTTCATCTGTGAAGAGCACAGGGCGCCAGTGGCGAATTTGCCCATCTTGGTGTTCTCTGGCAAATGCCAAACGTCCTGCACGGTGTTGGGCTGTAAGCTCAACCCCCACCTGTGGACGTCGGGCCCTCATAGCACCCTCATGAAGTCTGTTTCCATTTGAGCAGACACATGCACATTTGTGGCCTGCTGGAGGTCATTTTGCAGGGCTCTGCCAGTGCTCCTCCTGCTTCTCCTTGCACAAAGGCAGAGGTAGCGGTCCTGCTGCTGGGTTGTTGCCCTCCTACGGCCTCCTCCACGTCTCCTGATGTACTGACCTGTCTCCTGGTAGCGCCTCCATGCTCTGGACACTACACTGACAGACACAGCAAACCTTCTTGCCACAGCTCGCATTGATGTTCCATCCTGGATGAGCTGCACTCCCTGAGCCACTTGTGTGGGTTGCAGACTCCGTCTCATGCTACCACTAGAGTGAAAGCACCGCCAGCATTCAAAAGTGACCAAAACATCAGCCAGGAAGCATAGGAACTGAGAAGTGGTCTGTGGTCCCCACCTGCAGAACCACTCCTTTATTGGGGGTGTCTTGCTAATTGCCTATAATTTCCACCTGTTGTCTATTCCATTTGCACAACAGCATGTGAAATGTATTGTCAATCAGTGTTACATCCTAAGTGGACAGTTTGTTTTCACAGAAGTGTGATTGACTTAGTTACATTGTGTTGTTTCAGTGTTCCCTTTATTTTTTTGAGCAGTGTATAATGGGTCAGATGTTTTCACAACTCAAGGGAAATAAATCCTTATCACATGCCATCTTATGTGTAGATCCAGCTATGCCTCAATGAATGGGAACGATAGATTCTTTATAAATTCCCCATTTTATTCTGTGGCTTTCTTTTTAGTTCATTTAGGACTAATCTACACTACAGATCACATGGACATGTACTCATTTCAACATTAGACTACCTTCGAGGTCTGAGGAGGTGGATAAGTACATATTTTTAGAGTGAACTGTCCCTTTAAGACTTAAAAATAAATAATCCAATGTCTTGGTAAGTGTTTCAGCTCAGTTGCATCACTATCCAAACCCAACAATTTGCATATTCAACCATGACATCCATTGCAAGCTGGCAGATCGTCCAATCGGTTTAGTATGATTTACCTGACGTTCACGGTAAATCTGAATTGAACGTATTTTGTACCATTTTGAGTCTATTTATCTAGTAGCAGCTTCACCTGGGGTTATCATCCAAAATGCTGTCTCTACTGATAACAACAAAAGGATTGCATCCAGTAAAATCAAGATATTGTCCAGCAGCTCTCTGTCGTGCATAAATTCTTGGTTGGTTTAAGCATCACAAGGTCAAGTTTTTTTTTTCCAGAGCTGTCATTCACAAACCTGACGGAAGATTATGTGTCATGGAGGGAAGACATGTAAAATTCCCCGAGTTCATTGAATAAAGCCTGCAAAATTGGGAGTGGAATTAATCAATGATCAATTTAACCAAATGACGGAGGATACAACTCGACAGATAAGTGCCAGTCATAACATGGTCACAAGGACACGTTCAGAGAAGCTCTAGGAAATGTGCTCTATGTAGCTACGTCAGTTATTAGCCTGCTTGCCCACCTAATTAAGTAGCCAGCACAGTAATCAATTCAACCTAAATTGGTTTTGCAATTGCAGTCTCCACACCCATACATGCCAGATTGGCCTTAGCTTGAGTTTGACATTGGGTTTGAAAATCATTGCCTTGACTGTTAATTCTGAGTGGTCAATACCAGGATCCAAATAACACTTAGATGTCCTTGTTTTTAAAGAAAAGCACAGTGTAGACACGAGCAGACAAGGTAAAAATCTGTCATTCTTCCCTTGAACAAGGCAGTTAAACCACTGTTCCTAGGCTGTCATTGTTCTTGACTGACTTGCCTAGTTAAATGAAGATAAAACTAGTCTAAAGAAGGCCCGTTTTATTGATTCTTTAACAGTTTTCAGCTGTGCTAACATAATTGCAAAAGGGTTTTCTAATGACCAATTAGCCTTTTAAAATGATCAACTTGGATTAGCTAACACAATGTGCCATTGGAACACAGGAACGATGGTTGCTGATAATGGGCCTCTGTACGGCTATGTAGATATTCCATAAACATTCTGCTGTTTCCAGCTACAATAGTAATTTACAACATTAACAATGTCTACACTGTCTACACTGTATATTTGATTAATTTTATATTTTAATGGATGAAAAATCTGCTTTTATTTCAAAAACAAGGACATTTCTAAGTGATCCCAAACAAGCCATAATTGGTACAAGAGCCACAGTTACCCAAAGAATTGTTACAAAATAATGTATTGGATATTGATTTTGGGTCTCTTTGCTATTTAAATAATATATATTTATCCTTTATTTAACTAGGCAAGTCAGTTAAGAAGTAATTCTTATTTACAATGAAGGCCTACCCCGGCCAAACCCTGCACTAACCTGCACAACGCTGGGCCAATTGTGCGCCGCCCTATGAGACTCCTGATCATGGCCGATTGTGATACAGCCCGGGATCGAACCAGGGCCTGTAGTGACGCCTCTAGCACTGCGATGCGGTGCCTTTGAGTCTATAACATTTTGTTATGTGAAAGGCTGTAGACATTTGTCCTCTTTATGAAACAAAAAAAGGATATTAAAACCTATTCAAAATGTAAAATGTTATCAATATTTCTGGTGTAAGTGACAAGAAGCCATCAGAAATTATTGTTTGATGACGGGGAATTCCCATAACAAGTTAGGGCATGCCTTTCTACACTTTGGACCAGTTTCAGGCTAGTTCTGGACTAAAAAGAACGCTGAATGGAAAATCTATTATTTTTTCCAAGACGAGCCTTATCCTCTGTTTGGGCAACTAGCCCTATGTATTAGAACTATAACATTGGTGCTCCCAGGAGTGAGTATTCAAACCATGATCTGATTGGATAACACAACCAAATACACGGAGTGTACAAAACATTAAGAATGCCTTCTCCTTCCATGACATAGACTGATCAGGTGAAAGCTATGATCCCTTATTGATGTCACTTTTTAAATCCACTTCATTCAGTTTAGATGCAGGGGAGGAGACAGGCTAAATAAGGGTTTTTAGGACTTGATACAATTCAGACATAGATTTTGTATGTGTGCCATTCAGAGGATGAATGGACAAGAGAAAAGATTTAAGCGCCTTTGAACGGGGTGCCAGCTGCACCGGTTTGTGTCAAGAACTGCAATGCTGTTGGTTTTTTCATGCTCAGCAGTTTCCCATGTGTATCAAGAATGGTCCACCACCCAAAGGACATCCAATCAACAATCAGATTAATGTCTGTGTTTCAGACACAGGAGGTTGGTGGCACCTTAATTGGGGCTCGTGGTGATGGCTGGAGCGGAATAGGTGGAATGGTAAGTTAAATACATCATCATTCCAGCTATTATTATGAGCCGCTCTCCTCTCAGCAACCTCCACTGATTTCAGATGTAACAGCATGTAAAATCAGAGCTCAAGATTCATCAAACTGTTTACTAATTGTATCCCTAAAGGAGTGAGTTTAGGGATGCTAAAATACGTGCTCCAAAATATGTACAGTACATTCGGAAAGTATCCAGACCCCTTGACTTTTTCCACATTTTATTATGTTACAGCCTTATTCTAAAATGTATAAAATTGTTTTTTTCCCCCTCATCAATCTACACACAATACCCTAGGTTTTTGGACATTTTTACAAATGTATTAAAAATAAAAAATGGAAATATCACATTTCCATAAGTATTCAGACCCTTTACTTTGTTTAAGCACTTTTGGCAGTGATTACAGCCTCGAGTCTTCTTGGGTAGGATGCTACAAGTTTGACCCACCTGTATTTTGGGAGTTTCTCCCATTTTCCTATGCAGACCCTCTCAGGTTGAATGGGGAGTGTTGCTGCATAGCTATTTTCAGGTCTCTACAGAGATGTTCGATTGGGTTCAAATCCGTGCTCTGGCTGGGCCACTCAAGGACATTGAGACTTGTCTCGAGGTCACTCTTGCGTTGTCTTGGCCATGTACTTAGGGTCGTTGTTCTGTTGGAAGGTGAAACTTCGCCCCAGTCTGAGGTCCTTAGTGCTCTGGAGCAGGTTTTCATCAAGGATCTCTCTGTACTTTGCTCTGTTGTACTTTGCTCTGTTCATCTTTGCCTCTATCTTGACTAGTCTCCCAGTGCCTGCCGCTGAAAAACATTGACACAGCATGATACCGCCACCACCACGCCAGGTTGCCTCCAGACGTGAAGCTTGGCATTCAGGCCAAAGAGTTCAATCTCGGTTTCATCATTGGCAAACAACAAGCGGGCTGTCATGTGCCTTTTACTGAGGAATGGCTTACATCTGGCCACTCTACCATAAAGGCCTGATTGGTGGAGTGCAGCAGAGATGGTTGTCCTTCTGGAAGGTTCTCCCATCTCCACAGTGGAATTCTGGAGTTCTGTCAGAGTGACCATGGCCCTTCTCCTCCAATTGCTCAGTTTGGCCAGGCAGCCAGCTCTAGAAAGGGTCTTCTTCCATTTAAGAATGATGGAAGCCACTGTGTTCTTGGGGACCTTTAATGAGTTTGTCATTATGGGGTATTGTGTGTAAATTGCTGAGGAAAATGTTTTATTTAATCCATTTTATAATAAGGCTGTAACGTAAGAATAAGTCAAGAGGTATGAAAACTTTCCGAAGGCACTGTAGAAGTTGGATGAGGTGAGAAATCAAATCAAATTATTTGTGTCACATGTGCCACATACAACAGGTGTAGGTAGACCTTACAGTGAAATGCTTACTTACAAGCCCTTAACCAACAATGCGGTTTTAAGACAATACCCCCCCAAAAGTAAAAGATAAGAAAAACAAATAATTAAAGAGCAGCAGTAAATAACTATTTGAAATGCAAATATTTAGAGGCACACCACTTTACCCCTCATATACAAAGCAGTTATTGGTGATGACTTGTTCATTCATGCGCACTGTTGGCATTCATCTGTTCGACCAATTATTTGAACCTGTAGAATCAGCAAAAGCAACAGACAGAGACCAACGAGCACAGAGCAGGCGCCAAAACAGTGAATATTGACTTTGCTGTGTCAGTCTTCATTTGCCATGCCTCATGCAATGTTGTGCTTGGGTCTCAGATGTCACTCACAAGGCATCTCCCTCTCATGCTTTGACCCATATTTGTGGCAGGTGCCACTCACATTCCCTCTCATGCCTAGCTAGGTTTTCCTGTTACTATCTGGGATGTTTGCGGAACGCCAAGTAAACTCAGTCTGTGAATGATGTGCCTAGTCTGCCTACTACTAAGCTTCAGGGGGAAAGAAAGACAAAAGCAAAGTATTGGTTTATATTCAAATGGATGAAGCAAGCCTGTTACATTTCATGGGAAGAATGTGGCAGACGTTACGTCAACATACAATCTCGGATCTAGGAGAAATGTATTAAGTTCATATTCATGATCTGCATCTGTCCTGTCTATGATGAGTCCAATGGTGAACCTTGTGCATGTGGATTGTGGACAGATTACTTTTTATTTTATTTTTATTTAACTTTTATTTCATCTTTATTGAACCAGGTAGGCTAGTTGAGAACAAGTTCTCATTTACAACTGCGACCTGGCCCAGATAAAGCAAAGCAGTGCGAAACAAACAACAATAATACAATAGAAAAAAGTCTATGTACAGTGTGTGCAAATGAAGTAGGATAAGGGAGGTAAAGGCAAGAAATAGGCCATAGTGGCGAAGTAATTACAATATAGCAATTAAACGATAGATGTGCAGAAGATGAATGTACAAGTAGAGATACTGGGGTGCAAAGGAGCAAAATAAATAATATAAATAACAGCATGGGGATGAGGAAGTTGGATGGGCCATTTACAGATGAGCTATGTACAGGTGCAGTGATCTGTGAGCTGCTCTGACAGCTGGTGCTTAAAAGTTAGTGAGGGAGATATGAGTCTCCAGCTTCAGTGATTTTTTTCAGTTCGTTCCAGTCATTGGCAGCAGAGAACTGGAAGGAAAGGAGGCCAAAATAGGAATTTGCTTTGGAGGTGACCAGTGAAATATACCTGTTGGAGCATGTGTTACGGGTGGGTGCTGCTATGGTGATCAGTGAGCTGAGATAAGGTGGGGCTTTACCGAGCAAAGTCTTATAGATGACCTGGAGCCAGTGGGTTTGGTGACAAATAGCAAGCGAGGTCCAGCCAACGAGAGCATACGGGTCGCAGGGGTGGGTGGTGCTTTGGTAACAAAACGGATGGAGACCTTAAAAAGGCAGGGTAGGATAGATATAGGTCTGTAGCAGTTTGGGTCTAGAGTGTCTCCCACTTTGGTAATAAAACGGATGGCACCGTGATAGACTGCATCCAATTTGCTGAGTAGAGTTTTGGAGGCTATTTTGAAAATGACATCGCCGAAGTCAAGGATCGGTAGGATGGTCAGTTTTTTGAGGGTGTGTTTGGCAGCATGAGTGAAGGATGCTTTGTTGCGAAATAGGAAGCCAATTCTATATTTAATTTTGGATTGGAGATGCTTAATGTGAGTCTGGAAGGAGATTTTACAGTCTAACCAGACATCTAGGTATTTGTAGTTGTCCATATATTCTAATTCAGAACCGTCCAGAGTAGTGATGCTGGACGGGTGGGCACGTGTGGGCAGCAATCAGTTGAAGAGCATGCATTTAGTTTTACTTGGAGTTGGAGGCCACGGAAGGAGATTTGTCTGGCATTGAAGCTCGTCTGGAGGTTAGTATCCAACACAGTGTCCAAAGAAGGGCCAGAAGTATACAGAATGGTGTCGTCTGCGTAGAGGTGAATCAGTGAATCATCAGCAGCAACACGCCCTCCGATTTGACACACTGAACTCTGTCTGAGAAGTAGTTGGTGAACCAGGCGAGGCAGTCATTTGAGAAAGCAAGGTTGTTGAGTCTGCCGATAAGAATGTGGTGATTGACAGAGTCGAAAGCCTTGGCCAGGTCGATGAATACAGCTGCACAGTATTGTCTCTTATCGATGGCGGTTATGATATTGTTTAGGACCTTGAGCCTGGCTGAGGTGCAGCCATGACCAGCTCGGAAACCAGATTGCATAGTGGAGAAGGTATGGTGGGATTAGAAATGGTTGGTGATCTGTTTGATAACGTGGCTTTCGAAGACCTTAAAAAGGCAGGGTAGGATAGATATAGGTCTGTAGCAGTTTGGGTCTAGAGTGTCTCCCACTTTGAAGAGGGGGATGACTGCGGCAGCTTTCCAATCTTTGGGGGTCTCATACGATATGAAAGAGAAGTTGAACAGGCTAGTAATATGTGTTGCAACAATTTTGGTGGATCATTTTAGAAAGACATGGTCCAGATTGTCTTGCCCGGCTGATTTGTAGGGGTCCAGATTTTGCAGCTCTTTCAGAACATCAGCTATCTGTATTTGGGTGAAGGGGAATATTTGGGGAGGCTTGGGCGAGTTGCTGTGGGGGATGCATGGCTGTTGACCGGGGTAGGGGTAGCCAGGTGGAAAGCATGGATTTATCGGTGGTGACAGTGTTTCCTAGCCTCAGTGCAGTGGGCAGCTGGGAGGAGGTGTCCTTATTCTCCATGGACTTTACAGGGTCCCAGGATGCAAATTGCTACAGGATTCAAATTTCTGTTTGAAAAGCTAGCCTTTGCTTTCCTAACTGCCTGTGTATATTGGTTCTTAACTTCCCTGAAAAGTTGCTTATCGCGGGGGCTATTCAATTCTAATGCAGTATGCCACAAGATGTTTTTGTGCTGGTCAAGGGCAGTCAGGTCTGGAGTGAACCAACGGCTATATCTGTTCCTGGTTCTACATTTTTTGAACAGAGCATACTTATTAAAGCACTTTTAAAGAATAACCAGGCATCCTCTACTAACGGGATGCGGTCAATATTATTCCAGGATACCCAGGCCTGGTCGATTAGAAAGGCCTGCTCGCTGAAGTGTTTTAGGGAGCATTTGACAGTGATAAGGGGTGGTCGTTTGACCGCAAACCCATTACGGACGCAGGCAATAAGACAGTGATCGCTGAGATCCTGGTTGAAGACAGCAGAGGTGCATTTGGAGGGCAGGTTGGTTAGGATGATATCTATGAGGGTGCCCGTGTTTATGGATTTGGGGTTGTACCTGGTAGGTTCATTGTTCATTTGTGTGAGATTAAGGGCATCAAGCTTAGATAGTAGGATGGCCGGGGTGTTAAGCATGTCCCAGTTTAGGTCACCTAACATCACGAGCTCTGAAGATAGATGGGGGGCAATCAATTCACATATGGTGTCCAGGACACAGCTGGGGGCAGAAGGTGGTTTGTACCAAGCGGCAACGGTGAGAGACTTGTTCCTGGAAAGGTGGATTTTTAAAAGTAGAAGCTCACATTGTTTGGGCACAGACCTGGATAGTAAGACAGAACCCTGCAGGCTATCTCTGCAGTAGATTGCAAATCCGCCCCCTTTGGCAGTTCTATCTTGTCAGATAATGTTATAGTTAGGGATGGAAATTTCAGGGTTTTTGGTGGTCTTCCTAAGCCAGGATTCAGACATGGCTAGGACATCAGGGTTGGCAGAGTGTGCTAAAAAAGTGAGAGAAAAAAAACTTAGGGAGGAGGCTTCTAATGTTTAACATGCATGAAACCAAAGCTTTTACGGTTTCAGAAGTCACTTTAAGGGCTTGGAATATAATGTTGTTAGCCCCACTTTTTTATTCAAATTAACCTCTGTGTCAAAGGTATGGGGATGATTATCATCAAATGAGATCAGGGTTGTGATGCCGCAAAGCAAGAGGCCAGACAAACACAGACAGTGTTTTATTCCGTTCAGCCGCAGTAGGAGCAAACTTCATACAATTTGTCCACTCTGCATCAAATTTCAATTGAACAGCAATTGTTTGTGATAAAATGTTTTTTTTTTCCAACAATGCACTCTTTAACTCAAGGTTACCTTTAACTCAAGCTTTGTTGGGTATTATCGATCAGTGTTTTGTCACTGTAACAACCACCCAGCTTTGAACTTGAACATTTACATTTCTCTGCAATGTGTAATGTGGTTAACTGTTTTACAGAGTGGAAACATGAGTCATACACTATGGCTTCCTGAGTTCTTGTGCTACAGTGCTCATGAGTCCTTTACATGGAAAAGCCCTTCTGCTAAACTGGAAGGCAATACATGCCCACAAATTTCCCATTCCATGTTGACAAAGGCTAACATGTTCCTTTCCATCATATTTTCAATTTCTTCCTTACCAGCGTGCCTGACAACAAAGCTATGTTCAAGGACACGCTGGAGGAAATACTCTCTCCTTAGCATCTTGACAAACTGATAGAATGTCAAACAATGTGCGCTTCAACAGTTATGGGACAAATCATCACAGCCAGTCCACCAAGGAAGTTGTTTGCATCACGCTTACTGACACACAAAATTAATAGAATCTGACAGGATGATTACTGTATAGATACTCTCACCCAATTCAATTCCCCAACACTAGATAACAAAATAATAGATGGAACCGTCTCCCCCCCAAGGTCTTCCGCTTCAGGGCCTGCATTGATATGCCAAAGGTGCAGCTGTCATCGAATGTGTTATTTTGGCTGTTAGACTAGAGAGGACACAAAGAAAGTGGAAGGAAAACTGTGTTAGTGGGCCAATGACGTTCATATTGTTTGCTGCTGTTTCATCAGTAATGTAGCATTCAAATGTGTAACATGGTATGTTTTTATTGTGCAAGGGAGTGAAACAAATGAGAGTAAATGTTTGGACATTTTCAAAGGGAAACTTGTGGATATTGTCAATGCATTGTGTATATTTCTGGCAAAGGCTTACTGTAGTTAACTTCACAGGCTATGTTTTGGGCTGTAGAACTAGGTCTTAATAAAATAGACAACACATCGGAGACCAGTTTAGTTTCCTGCTGCCGATAGCCTCAATCCGCATACGCAATGAGGTTAATTAGAAAACCCACTTTACTGACAAATAAAAAATTTACCAGAACCCCATCCATGCCAGAGGGAAAGCATTGTGGATAAACAAGAACATCTTGTCCCGGTTTGAAACAAATGTGAGGAAAGGATTATTTAGTTCCCATGAACCTGATGGCATAGAGAAAGGGAATGGAAACGGAAAGAAATGTGATGAAACTCAACAAAGAAGATATGATCAAAGTTTACTGCCAATTGAGTTGGAGTCACATTTACTTTTCATGACTGTTGAAATAGGTTGATGAACATTTTTGGAGGCTAATTGGTGAAGGCAGTGCACAAAATATTTTAGTCAACAACCTGGTCTCAGAGCATTTCAGATTATTATCTATGTAAATCCGAGACACTCCGTTTCGTATAATATGTATTAATTTGTGGATGTCCATCACCCAATTACAATTCGTATGATATGTTAAGAATTTGAAAAACGTACAATATGTTACGAAGTTTCGAATTCTAGCTAGTTGAGTAGCTGGCTAACATTAGCTACGCTAGGGGTTAGGGTTCAGTTTAGGAGTTAGGTTAAAGAGTTAAGGTTAGGGTTAGGGTCAGGGGCAGTAGTGAAAAACTAGTAAGAAGTTGAAAAGTTAATATTAGCTAAAATGCTATTGTTTGTATTTGTATTTATAAACGATTCTGGGGTCCAGCAACATTAAGGCAGTTATATACAATTTAAAATATTACATGACATTACATTTCATAACACTTTTCACAAGTGTGTTCCCTCAGGCCACTACTCTACGTTCACATATCTACAATGCAAAATCCATGTGCACATGTGTGTGTCTCTCCACAGTCCCCGCTGTTCCATAAGGGGTATTTTTACCTGTTTTTTAAGTCTGATTCTGCTGCTTGCATCAAATACCTGAGGTGTAACAGAATTACATGTAGACATGGCTCTATTATGTACTGTAGTACTGTATGCCTCCCACTGTCTGTTTTGGACTTGGGGATTGTAAAGAGACATTTGGTCGCATGTCTTAGTGGCATGTCTGTGATGAGATTTGAACTCACAACCTTTGGGTTGCTAGATGTTCGCATTATTCTTATTTTTACCTTAAGTCCCCATCTGTCTTATTTAATTATACCAAACATAACATATCATATCAATTTGAGTGTCCCGGATTTATACTATGTTGTCTAGTCTATGAGACCAGGCTACAGCCAAAGGAGGATGGGCTCCTCAGTATGGTCTTTCTGTTGCCTGACCCGAAACATACTGTGCTGGCTCAGATATTTTATTTTCACATTGTTCTTTCCAGCATGGTTCCAGCAACTATAGTAGGATGGATACATAACCCTGCTAAACCCAGTAGAGTTTGGCTGGGTTTGGCTCTTTAATGGGAATGAGGCAGATGTTTCTTCTTGCCTTTCCTTGCCACTGGCTATTCTTGCTCAAAGCATTTGTGAAAACCTGCACACAAATAGACCTTAATTTATCTGATCAACTGGAAATCTTAACGCTACAACATGCAATTACATTCTAGAAGATTCTGTGCTTCCAACTTTGTGCCAACAGTTTGGGAAGGTCATTTCCTGTTTCAGCATAAGAATGCTCCCGTGCACAAAGCTAGGTCCATACAGAAATGGCTTGTTGAGATCGGTGTGGAATAACTTGACTGGCCAGCACAGAGCCCTGACCTCAACCCCGACGAACACCTTTGGGATGAATTGGAATGCTGACTGCGAGCCAGGCCGAATCGCCCGACATCAGTGCCGACCTCACTGATGCTCTTGTGGCTGAATGGAAGCAAGTCCCCGCAGCAATGTTCCAACATCTTAGTGGAGAGCCTTCCCAGAAGAGTGGAGGCTGTTATAGCAGTAAAGGGGGGACCAACTCCATATTTGGAATGAGATGTTCGACAAGCAGGTGTCCACCTACTTTTGGTCATGTATTGTAGCTATGGGATAAGGCCTTCACCCGACAGATGCCAGGATGTTCGTGGTAAAAGTCCTCCAACGGTCTCTGTCTGTGTGCTAGGGGTATGATCCCTCGCAGAGTACACAGCCTTGATCTTCAGACAACTTGTGTCTTCGCATGAAGTATAGTTGCAGTGCTTCATCCGTCACGTAGCTTGGCCACCCATTTACAGGGTTATTTCCACACTGAGTAGCAGATCTTCTCTTGTACTTTTCTCAATGTCTTTTGCACACACTGGCAACTCATCCACTTGTGAGAAGTAGAATATGCTTCCCGCCTCTGCTGGTATGTCTTTCTCTTCTCTTGGTAGTTATGACAACGCGTCTGTGTTACTGTGATCAGCTGACCTTCGGTATTCGATGTCATAGCTGTACGTCATGGGTATGAGTGCCCATTTTTGCATTCTTAATGCTGCTTAGGTCGGAACCGCAGACTTGGTTCACAAGATAGGCAGCGAAGGCTTGTGATCTGTGATTAACATTTTGTCCTTATACCGTAGGTACTTCTTGACTCCAAAGATGATTGCCAGGGCCTTTTTAAACATCTGGATGCAATTCATTCCGTCTGATATTCAAGCACGATGGGTTTTTCTTCTCCATTATCCATGATGTGGGATATCACGGTGCCCACACCATATGGTGATGCATCACAGGGAAGCTTCAGAAGTCGTTGGGTGTCATAGTGCACCAGGACATTACTGCGTCGCATGCGACAGTCCAACTCCATGGTTCTTCTGTTCTCAATAGGAGCACTTGAGACCCCATAGCTGAGGCGATGATACCTGTACAGTACAGCCCATGGTGAGTGTTGATTGTCAGATATTTCTCAGAATCTGTGTCCAACTGGAGCTGCTGGTACACTTGCGAGAGATCAAGTTTTCTGAATGATGTCCCTCCAGCTGGTGTAGTGAATAAGTCCTCAGTGTTTGGTAAGGGATAAATCTCTTCCACGCTCTGGTTGATGGTGACCTTAAAATCGCCACATATCCAAATGGATTTGTCACTCTTTGGAACAATGACTATTGGCGCAGCCCATTCACTCCTTTCAACTTTGTTGATGACCTTTGTCTTCTCGAGCCAATCCAACTCTTTGTCCACCACTTGCTTCAATGCGTATGGCACTAGTCTTGCATTCTGGATAATGGGATGAACATCAAGGCGTCCTGATCTTTGCTTTGAAATCTTTGATGAAATGTGACCCTGGCTATGCACCAATTTGTAAGTCGCTCTGGATAAGAGCGTCTGCTAAATGACTTAAATGTAAATGTAAATGTAGCCCTTCTGAAAACACCAACTGGTGGCACTGTAGTACGGCTTTGACTTCCGGTTCAATCATAGCCCTTTTATTTCTTTCATCACATTCCCAGTGGGTCAGAAGTTTGCATACACTCAATTAGTATTTGGTAGCATTGCCTTTAAATTGTTTAACTTGTGTCAAACATTTCGGGTAGCCTTCCACAAGCTTCCCACAATAAGTTGGGTCAATTTTGGCCTATTCCTCCTGACAGAGCTGGTGTAACGGAGTCAGGTTTGTAGGCCTCCTTGCTCGCACATGCTTTTTCAGTTCTACCCACAAATGTTCTATGGGATTGAGGTAAAGGCTTTGTGATGGCCACTCCAATACCTTTGTTGTCCTTAAGCCTTTTTGCCACAACTTTGGAAGTATGCTTGGGGTCATTGTCCATTTGGAAGACCCATGGTTCTACAATGTAAAAGGCAATTTCCACATCCATTGTTACAGTCGCACATTCATCTTAATCAGACAATTATCAGTAATTATTTATTATGATATTTCAACACCACCCTTACATGTGTTCTCATTATCAGAGTAAGTACTCGACGGACACCATGAAAGCTTAAACCAAGTTTATTCATCCCAGAGGATCGAACAGCTGTACAGACAAAGACATGGTTCCACCCGTGGTAGTATACATACGCCAATTTGGGATTCTCTGTAACAGCAGATCTCCTCTTCGTCTGAAGAGGAGTAAGGATCAGACCAAGATTCAGCGTGGTAGGTGTCCATAACTTTAATCAAAGAAAGCACTGAACACTGAATACAAAAATAACAAAAGAAACGTGAAGAAACAAAACCGAAACAGTACCGTGTGGTGACAAACACTGACACGGAAACAAACACCCACAAACCAACAGTGAAACCCAGGCTACCTAAGTATGATTCTCAATCAGAAACAACTAACGACACCTGCCTCTGATTGAGAACCATACTAGGCCAAAACAGAAACCAAACATAGAAAAACAAACAGACTGCCCACCCCAACTCACAAAGGAAATAAAGGTCAGAACGTGACAGTCTCATCATCGCTAAACATTGCATCTTTATTGCCTGGCAATAAACGGTTCCTTTTCCCTCAACGTGACCTGACCTGACCTCGATCCCCTTTATCCACAGTTCTCTCCCCTTATCAGTACTGCCACATGTAGACAGACGCTTTCCCTGTACTCAGACTTTTCCACGCTTAATTGCACCCACCATAACCCTTCCTCCTACAGATAACCATTAACTCCTGGTGTAGACCCTCGGCTATGGCACCCCTCATGTCTCTATGATTAATGATATTTACAGTTTAGAAAACCGAACCCATCACACGGAACACTAATTTTCTCTTATTCAACACTCTGACTCAAAGCATTCGCTCACTGTGAGGTGCACCTTCCTATTATGCACAACAAAAATGACAGACATAGGACTCAGACACACAGAACTCTGACATAACCCGGGAAATATGAACAAAGGATCCATACATTGAATTAAATAAACAGAACATCTACCTCATGAGTCTTGCGGACGTTCATTTGTACTATAAACATTGCACCCAACTCAGAGCAGGGTAAGAAATGGTTGGCTAATTGAAAATGTATCGTAGGCCTATCAAACATGAAAGAGAAATGTCTACATGTTGCAATAAACAGTACGGGATGGAATGATGAAACGCTAGCAAATATTTCAATATTAAATGGAATATAGATTTACTACATTGGACCTGTGCATTTAAACTTGTGAAAGCAAAAGCAAAGATTTCAACAATAGAAAAAGGTACTCTCCACGAGTTTCGAGAGGATCTTCCCACAGTAGCTAATTATTCATTATAACAACAATTCCAAATGCAAGCTTCATAAGTAAATGATCATTTTCAAGTAATTGTTACACACCAAAAGACCAGTAACCCTATGCTAGTAATTGTTGCCCCATTGCTGGTGAGCTTGCAAAGTAAACAGTTAATATTATTGATCACAATTGTTGCAATTTTTGGAGCTGCATATTTATATGTTGTCACAATTCTCTCCCTACAATTTGACATTCGAGCTGCACCCAATCCTATAGCTCCTCAGCAAATCAGCAATCTGTTTGCTAGCTCACTCGACCTGTGTTGATTGACAGTTTGCTGGTCCATTCAAGTGTGGGTTTCACTAGCCAATCTGTTGCAATTTGCATGTCTTTTATTTACAAGGGCGATGCTGCGGCTATTGTCTCTGGCTGCGAGTAGAGTAATCCCCGTAGACTTATTGGCCAGATCATTTCTAGTCATCAGTCTCAATTTAAAGTTGAGTCCCGAGTCTTGAGGCTCCAAGTCCAAGTCTCACGTCAGCAAATGTGTAGCTGTGTAAAACACTTAATTTAAGTACTACTTTAGTAGTTTTTGGCTATATTTGTACTTGACATTGCTATTTACTTTTTCTTCGCTACATTTTACTCCACACTTTTCCCTGACACCCAAAAGTACTCGTTACATTTTGAATGCTTATCAGGACAGAAAAATAGTAAAATCCATTCAGTTATCAAGAGAACATCCCTGATCATCCCTACTTACTTTGATCTGGCGGACTCCCTAAACACACAGGCTTTATTTGTAAATGATGTTGGAGTGTGACCCTGGCTATCCGTAAATAAAAAACTGTCACGACTTCCGCCAAAGTTGGTCCCTTACCTTGTTCGAGTGGTGTCCGCGGTCGACATCACCGACCTTCGAGCCATCATTGATCCATTTTCCATTGGTTTTGTCTTGTCTTCCTACACACCTGGTTACAATCCCATTCGTTACATGTTTTGTATTTAACATCTGTTTCCCCTCATGTCCTTGTCAGAGATTGTTGTATTGTTTGTTGTATGTCATATGTATGTTGTATGTAGGTGTATGTTGGTGTGTTATTTTGTTCTGGTGTGCGACAGGTTTTGCTCCCTATTATGTTATTTTTGTATACTTTAGTTTTCGGAGGTTTTTGAATGTTTATTGAACAGCTTCGTTTTTACCAAGTTCATTCTCCTGCGCCTGACTTCCCTGCCAACAGCACGCACCGCATTACAAAAACAAGACAATGGTGTCGTGTGGTTTGCTTAATATAAGGAAGTTGAAATGATTTATACTTTTACTTTCGATACTTAAGTATGCATAAAACCAACTACTTTTTACTCAAGTAGTATTTTACTGGCTGGCTTTCACTTGAGTCGTTTTCTATTAAGGTATCTTTACTTTTACTTAAGTATAACAACTGAGTACTTTTTCCACCACAGCAAATGTGGTGGAAGTCAGAGTCGAGTCCAAGTCCTTATCTCTGGAGAGGAGCTCCATTTGGTAACTTTACTAATCCAAAGCATGGTAGTACAACAAAGGGGCATGTTCGAGGCAGCATGTTCTATCAACATATCAAAGTTAATAGGCCACAGGATTGTGTTAATAGGCCACAGGATCGTGTTAATCATATCTAGGCACATTACCATGTTAATAATCCCATCTATTACACTATATCTAAGTAGCTAATAATGCAGCCTAAACATATCTCTGAATATTGCCTCACAAAATATTATGAAGTTGGCTTTGGTCAAAGACGATGAGAGCACTGGCACAGCTAGTGAACATTTGTATTGTGGTTGCCATATCTGTTCTTTAATGTGTATCTCTATATGGAACAAGATGAGAGATCCATCACTCTGTCTCATTAGACCCCTTGGCTCAAACTACAGCCACTCAAGCTCTAAAAAAATGGCTTCTATTATATGCCATTTAGAAGACGTTTTTATCCAAAGCAACTTACAGTCATGCATGCATACAATTTACGTATGGGTGCTCCTCGGGAATCGTATCCACCACCCGGGCATTACAAGGACCATGCTCTACCAACTGAGCTAAAACCACTAAACGGGCTTCTAAATGGTGCAGCATGGTGCTGAAATAAATCATCCTTCTTTCTCAAGTCAATACCAGCCCTGTCTGAAGACGTATTATACCTCAGGTGAGGGACGCTCCCAGATGTCATAGGTCAGCTAACTTATAAACTGACTATTTATTTTGGAGTTAAGTAAGGGAGGTAAATTATTAACGGTACACTGTTTGGCTGTGGGTGCAGTTCAATGGAGACTTGTCCTCTCAATAATTCAGCTTGTTAGGCCTTTTATCAAGAGTTCCATGAAATATTTATCTTTCCCTAACTTAGCTTGTTTCTGATCATCTAGAAGGCAAAACTGTTACACTAACTGACAGCTACTATTATAATCCGGCAAGGCCGACATGCACTGACAAGCCTATCATGTTGGCTAATAGTACCTAACACCTACTCACCATGGATAAAACATGGACATTGAGGCATGCCACTCATTCCCATACCCCACTTCCCATTGAACAAGTTCACGGGAGAGATTGATTTGATAGCCAACATTAATTATGTGCCAAGACATAAAAGCTAATTAAGAGTGATATAGCGAAGGATAAATTCACTTGTAAAATGTTTCAAGAGTGAGGCGAGTAAGCACTTGGCACTGGACTTGGACCGCTAGGTATTGCGGTGGGGCCCTGTTACTACCGACATTTTAGTCACACTGTTTGTTGCTGTCTGTCCCTGGACAATCATTCCATTTACAGCACATGCTCACTGGACCATTCTGTCCTGTATGTGCCCACCAGGGCTCTGACCTAAATGGGTCCTAAATGGGCACACTTGTCGTGATGCTGTGGGAGTTAACAGATTTTGGCACTTTGTTTTCATCTTTAGTGGAACACAAGTATATAACGTATTTAGTCAAGCATCTGTCCTCCTGTATTGTATCACTGAAGGATGAGGATATTATTCTCCAGCATGTGTCTATGGGCTGAGTCTTCGTGGAGGGGGTATCATTTCTTGCAAGACATCTCATCACCTGTTCATGTGGGAAAGCCTACGTAGGACAAACAAAACACAATTAAAACAACGCATCATGTGTAAGAACACTGACTATCCAGGAGCAGCTCACTTTGTTGAAGATAATCATCCCATCTCCTCCCTCAAATACACAGGCATCGAGCATGTTACTCTACCAGGTAACATAGAAATCCTACTAATACAGAGGGAGGCCTACTGGATATCCTATCTAAAAAACATTAACGCTGATCTCAGGCCCTTCTTATGAACATTTGAAAGGTCTTATAAATTAATATATTCTTTCTACAGCTTATCAGCGTACACCCAATATGTTCCCCCTGTTGATGATGCTTTTTATGCATTATGGTTGAACCAAAAGATTACATATAACAAAAATGTAATTAAATTGGAAACAATTTAATATATATGTGAAATTAAGTTAAGCAGTAATGTATGTTGATGTATCTAATTATGTGGCAATAGCCTAATATATTCAACATGCTGTAAACTATTGTCTATTGTCTACTATTTTTACAGTTTCACACAATTCATTCTTATCAACCTAATAATTATTACACCCCCCTCAATATTGTCATTGGTTCCACTAATTGCATGGTTTGTCTACATAACCTAGTTCAAGCATTCATGACATTACCCTGAAGAAGGCACAGTGATGCCGAAAGGTTGGTGTTTTACCCAATAAATTACTGGGAGTTTATATAGAGAGTGTGAAACTCTATTTATTTTTATGCTGTGGGAGTTAACAGATTTTGGCACTTTGAGTACATCATATATTTAGTCAAGAATCTGTCCTCCTGCGTTGTGTCACTGTAGGCTGAGGATGGTTTTCTCCAGCATGTGTCTATGAGCTGAGTCTTCGTGGAAATACAGTACGTACCCACATAGAAAAATACTATAGTACTTACTATAGAATTATGTAGTCAACTGTAGTTGGTTTCATGCATGTCAACATCAGAAGCATCCTCCCTAAGTTTGTTTTACTCACTGCTTTAGCACACTCTGCTAACCCTGATGTCCTTGCCGTGTCTGAATTCTGGCTCAGGAAGGCCACCAAAAATTCTGACATTTCCATACCGAACTACAACATTTTCCGTCAAGATGGAACTGCCAAAGGGGGAGGAGTTGCAGTCGACTGCAGAGATAGCCTGCAAAGAAATGTCATACTTTCCAGGTCCATACCCAAACAGTTCGAACTACTAATTTTTAAAATTACTCTCTCCAGAGATAAGTCTCTCACTGTTGCCGCCTGCTACCGACCCCCCTCAGCTCCCAGCTGTGCCCTGGACACCATGTGTGAAATTGATCGCCCCCCATCTAGCTTGTTTGATCGCCCCCCATCTAGCTTGTTTGTTCTGTTAGGTGACCTAAACTGGGATATGCTTAACACCCCGGCAGTCCTACAATCTAAGCTAGATACCCCTAATCTCAAACAAATCATCAAGGAACCCACCAGGTACAACCCTAAATCTGTAAACAAGGGCACCCTCATAGACGTCATCCTGACCAACTGGCCCTCCAAATACACCTCCGCTGTCTTCAACCAGGATCTCAGCGATCACTGCCTCATTGCCTGTATCCGCTACGGAGCCGCAGTCAAACGACCACCCCTCATCACTGTCAAACGCTCCCTAAAACACTTCTGTGAGCAGGCCTTTCTAATCGACCTGGCCCGTGTATCCTGGAAGGACATTGACCTCATCCCGTCAGTTGAGGATGCCTGGTCATTCTTTAAAAGTAACTTCCTCACCATTTTAGATAAGCATGCTCCGTTGTTCCTTGGTTAACTCCAGACCTGACTTACCCTCGACCAGCACAAAAACATCCTGTGGCAGACTGCAATAGCATCGAATAGTCCCCGCGATATGAAACTGTTCAGGGAAGTCAGGAACCAATACACGCAGTCAGTCAGGAAAGCTAAGGCCAGCTTCTTCAGGCAGAAATTTGCATCCTGTAGCTCCAACTCCAAAAAGTTCTGGGACACTGTGAAGTCCATGGAGAACAAGAGCACCTCCTCCCAGTTGCCCACTGCACTGAGGCTAGGTAACACGGTCACCACCGATAAATCCATGATTATCGAAAACTTCAACAAGCATTTCTCAATGGCTGGCCATGCCTTCCGCCTGGCAACTCCAACCTCGGCCAACAGCTCCCCCCGCAGCTACTCACCCAAGCCTCTCCAGGTTGTCCTATACCCAAATCCAGATAGCAGATGTTCTGAAAGAGTTGCAAAACCCATACAAATCAGCTGGGCTTGACAATCTGGACCCTCTATTTCTGAAACTATCCGCCGCAATTGTCGCAACCCCTATTACCAGCCTGTTCAACCTCTCTTTCATATCGTCTGAGATCCCCAAGGATTGGAAAGCTGCCGCAGTCGCAGTCATCCCCCGCAGTCATCCCCCGCAGTCGCAGTCATCCCCCTCTTCAAAGGAGACACCCTGGACCCAAACTGTTACAGACCTATATCCATCCTGCCCTGCCTATCTAAGGTCTTTGAAAGCCAAGTCAACAAACAGGTCACTGACCATCTCGAATCCCACCGTACCTTCTCCGCTGTGCAATCTGGTTTCCGAGCCGGTCACGGGTGCACCTCAGCCACGCTCAAGGTACTAAACGATATCATAACCGCCATCGATAAAAGACAGTACTGTGCAGCCGTCTTCATCGACCTTGCCAAGACTTTCGACTCTGTCAATCACCATATTCTTATCGGCAAACTCAGTAGCCTCTGTTTTTCGGATGACTGCCTTGCCTGGTTCACCAACTACTTTGCAGACAGAGTTCAGTGTGTCAAATCGGAGGGCATGCTGTCCGGTCCTCTGGCAGTCTCTATGGGGGTGCCACAGGGTTCAATCCTCGGACCGACTCTATTCTCTGTATATATCAATGATGTTGCTCTTGCTGCGGGCGATTCCCTGATCCACCTCTACGCAGACGACACCATTCTATATACTTCCGGCCCGTCCTTGGACACTGTGCTATCTAACCTCCAAACGAGCTTCAATGCCATACAACACTTCTTCCGTGGCTTCCAACTGCTCTTAAACGCTAGTAAAACCAAATGCATGCTTTTTAACCGCTCACTGCCTGCACCCGCACGCCTGACCAGCATCACCACCCTGGATGGTTCCGACCTTGAATATGTGGACATCTATAAGTACCTAGGTGTCTGGCTAGACTGTAAACTCTCCTTCCAGACTCAAATGTAGAGTCGGCTTTCTATTCCACAACAAAGCCTCCTTCACTCACGCCGCCAAACTTACCCTCGTAAAACTGACTATCCTACCGATCCTCGACTTCGGCGATGTCATCTACAAAATTGCTTCCAACACTCTACTCAGCAAACTGGATGCAGTTTATGACAGTGCCATCCGTTTTGTCACTAAAGAACCTTATACCACCCACCACTGCGACCTGTATGCTCTAGTCGGCTGGCCCTCGCTACATATGTGTCGCCAGACCCACTGGCTCCAGGTCCTCTGCAAGTCCATGCTAGGTAAAGCTCCGCCTTATCTCAGTTCACTGGTCACGATGGCAACACCCATCCGTAGCACGCGCTCCAGCAGGTGTATCTCACTGATCATCCCTAAAGCCAACACCTCATTTGGCCGCCTTTCGTTCCAGTTCTCTTCTGCCTGTGACTGGAACGAATTGCAAAAATTGCTGAAGTTGGAGACTTTTATCTCCCTCACCAACTTCAAACATCAGCTATCTGAGCAGCTAACCGATCGCTGCAGCTTTACATAGTCTATCGGTAAATAGCCCACCCATTTTTACCTACCTCATCCCCATACTGTTTTTATTTATTTACTTTTCTGCTCTTTTGCACACCAATATCTCTAGAGACCTGTACATGACCATCTGATCATTTATCACTCCAGTGTTAATCTGCAAAATTGTAATTATTCGCCTACCTCCTCATGCCTTTTGCACACAATGTATATAGACTCCCCTTTTTTTCTACTGTGTTATTGACTTGTTAATTGTTTACTCCATGTGTAACTCTGTGTTGTCTGTTCACACTGCTATGCTTTATCTTGGCCAGGTCGCAGTTGCAAATGAGAACTTGTTCTCAACTAGCCTACCTGGTTAAATAAAGGTGAAATAAAAATAGTATCCCTCGATTATGTAGTGCTTATTTTAGAATTTTGTATTATATTGTAGAATACTACACACTGTAGTATCCTTTGATTATATACTCAGCCTTGTCTCAGGGTAGTAAGTTGGTGGTTGAAGATATCCCTCTAATGGTGTGGGGGCTGTGCTTTGGCGAAGTTGGTGAGGTTATATCCTGACTGGTTGGCCCTGTCGGGGGGCATCGTCGGACGGGACCACAGTGTCTCCTGACCCCTCTTGTCTCTGCCTCCAGTATTTATGCTGCAATAGTTTGTGTCGGGGGGGCTAGGGTCAGTCTGTTATGTCTGGAGTATTTCTCCTGTCTTATCCGGAGTCCTGTGTGAATTTCAGTATGCTCCCTCTAATTATCTCTCTCTCTCCCTCCCCTGGCTTGATGACTCCTTGCTGTCCCCAGTCCACCTGGTCGTGCTGCTGCTCCAATTTCAACTGTTCTGCCTGTGACTATGGAACCCTGACCTGTTCACCGGACGTGCTACCTTGTCCCGGATCTGCTGTTTTCGACTCTCTCTCTCTACCGCACCTGCAGTCTCTAACTCTGAATGCTTGGCTATGAAAAGACAACTGACCTTTACTGCTGAGGTGCTGAGCTGTTGCACCCTCTACAACCACTGTGATTATTAGACCTTGCTTGTTATCTATGAACGTTTGAACATCATGGCCATGTACTGTTATAATCTCAACCCGACACCGCCAGAAGAGGACTGGCCACCCCTCAGAACCTGGTTCCTCTCTAGGTTTCTTCCTAAGTTCCTGCCTTTCTAGGGAGTTTTTCCTAGCCACCGTGCTTCTACATCTGCATTGCTTGATGTTTGGGGTTTTAGGCCGGGTTTCTGTACATCACTTGGAAAAAGTACCCATTTTTCATACTTGAATAAAAGTAAACATACCTTAATAGAAAACAATTCAAGTAAAAGAGAAAGTCACACAGTAAAATAATACTTGAGTAAAAGTATTTGGTTTTAAATATATGTAACCATCAAAAATACCATGGCTAAAATATACTTAAGTATCCAAAGTAAAAGTATAAATAATTTTAAATGCCTTATTATAAAAACCAGATGGCAGCATTTTCTATGTTTTATTTTTGTACGGATAGCCAGGGGAACACTCCAACACTCAGACATAATTTACAAACAAAGCATGTGTGTTTACTGAGTCTGCCAGATCAGAGGCAGTAGGGATGACCAGGGATGTTCTCTTGATAAGTGCCTGAATTGGACTATTTTTCTGCCCTGCTAAGCAACTCAAAATGTAATGACTTTTAGGTGTCAGGTAAAATGTATGGAGTAAAAAGTACATTATTTTCATTGGGAATGGAATGAAGTACAAGTAAAAGTAGTACAAAATATAAATAGTAAAGTACAGATACCAAAAGAAAACTACTTACAGTGCATTTGGGAAGTATTCAAACCCCTTAACTTTTTCCACATTTTGTTACGTTACAGCCTTATTCTCAAATTGATTAAATTCTTCCCTCATCAATCTACACACAATACCCCATAATGACAAAGCAAAAACAAATGTATAAAAAATGTAAAACTGAAATATCACATTTACACAAGTATTCAGACCCTTCACTCAGTACTTTGTTGAAGCACCTTTTGCAGCGATTACAGGCTTGAGTATTCTTGGGCATTTTTCTACAAGCCAGGCACACTTGTATTTGGGAAGTTTCTCCCATTCTACTCTGGAGATCCTCTTGAGTACTGTCAGATTGGATGGGGAGTGTCGCGCCACAGCTATTTTTAGGTCTGTCCAGAGATGTGTAGACCTTACAGTGAAATACTTACTTACAGGCTCTAACCAATAGTGCAAAAAAGGTATTAGGTGAACAATAGGTAAGTAAAGAAATAAGACAGGCAATATACAGTAGAGAGGCTATAAAAATAGAGGCTACATACAGACACCGGTTAGTCAGGCTGATTGAGGTAGTATGTACATGTAGATATGGTTAAAGTGACTATGTATATATGACAAACAGAGTAGTAGCAGCGTAAAAAGAGGGGTTGGGGGGGCACACAATGGAAATAGCCTTGGTAACCATTTGATTACCTGTTCAGGAGTCTTATGGCTTGGTGGTAAAACCTGTTGAGAAGCCAGTATGTCCTAGACTTGCACTCCGCTACCGCTTACCATGCAGTAGTATAGAGAACAGTCTATGACTGGGGTGGCTGGGTTTTTCACAATTTTTAGGGCCTTCCTCTGGCACCGCCTGGTGTAGAGGTCCTGGATGGCAAGCAGGTTAACCCCAGTGATGTACTGGGCTGTACGCACTACCCTCTGTAGTGCCTTGCGGTCAGATGCCGAGCAATTGCCGTACCAGGCAGTGAGGCAACCATGCTCTCGATGTTGCAGCTGTAGAACCTTTTGAGGATCTCAGGACCCATGCCAAATCTTTTTAGTTTCCTGAGGGTGAATAGGCTTTGTCGTGCCCTCTTCACGACTGTCTTGGTGTGTTTGGACTATTCTAGTATGTTGTTGATGTGGACACCAAGGAACTTGAAGCGCTCAACCTGCTCCAATACAGCCCCATCGATGAGAATAGGGGCATGCTCAGTCCTCCTTTTCCTGTAGTCCACAATCATCTGCTTAGTCTTGGTTACAAATCAAATCAAATCCAATTTTATTTGTCACATACACATGGTTAGCAGATGTTAGTGCGAGTGTAGCGAAATGCTTGTGCTTCTAGTTCCGACAATGCAGTAATAACCAACAAGTTATCTAGCTAACAATTCCAAAACTATTGTCTTATACACAGAGTAAGGGGATAAAGAATATGTACATAAAGATATATGAATGAGTGATGGTACAGAGCGGCATAGGCAAGATATAGTAGATGGTATTGAGTGCAGTATATACATATGAGATGAGTATGTAAACAAAGTGGCATAGATACATGTATTACATAAGGATGCAGTTGATGATATAGAGTACAGTATATTGAACTTTGCGACCTTTTGCCACATTTCAGGCTTCAAACATAAAGATATAAAACTGTATTTTTTTGTGAAGAATCAACAATAAGTGGGACACAATCATGAAGTGGAACGACATTTATTGGATATTTCAAACTTTTTTAACAAATCAAAAACTGAAAAATTGGGCGTGCAAAATTATTCAGCCCCTTTACTTTCAGTGCAGCAAACTCTCTCCAGAAGTTCAGTGAGGATCTCTGAATGATCCAATGTTGAACTAAATGACTAATGATGATAAATACAATCCACCTGTGTGTAATCAAGTCTCCGTATAAATGCACCTGCACTGTGATAGACTCAGAGGTCCGTTAAAAGCGCTGAGAGCATCATGAAGAACAAGGAACACACCAGGCAGGTCCGAGATACTGTTGTGAAGAAGTTTAAAGCCGGATTTGGATACAAAAATATTTCCCAAGCTTTAAACATCCCAAGGAGCACTGTGCAAGCGATAATATTGAAATGGAAGGAATATCAGACCACTGCAAATCTACCAAGACCTGGCCGTCCCTCTAAACTTTCAGCTCATACAAGGAGAAGACAGATCAGAGATGCAGCCAAGAGGCCCATGATCACTCTGGATGAACTGCAGAGATCTACAGCTGAGGTGGGAGACTCTGTCCATAGGACAACAATCAGTCGTATATTGCACAAATCTGGCCTTTATGGAAGAGTGGCAAGAAGAAAGCCATTTCTTAAAGATATCCATAAAAAGTGTCGTTTAAAGTTTGCCACAAGCCACCTGGGAGACACACCAAACATGTGGAAGAAGGTGCTCTGGTCAGATGAAACCAAAATTAAACTTTTTGGCAACAATGCAAAACGTTATGTTTGGCGTAAAAGCAACACAGCCCATCACCCTGAACACACCATCCCCACTGTCAAAGATGGTGGTGGCAGCATCATGGTTTGGGCCTGCTTTTCTTCAGCAGGGACAGGGAAGATGGTTAAAATTGATGGGAAGATGGATGGAGCCAAATACAGGACCATTCTGGAAGAAAACCCGATGGAGTCTGCAAAAGACCTGAGACTGGGATGGAGATTTGTCTTCCAACAAGACAATGATCCAAAACATAAAGCAAAATCTACAATGGAATGGTTCAAAAATAAACATATCCAGGTGTTAGAATGGCCAAGTCAAAGTCCAGACCTGAATCCAATCGAGAATCTGTGGAAAGAACTGAAAACTGCTGTTCACAAATGCTCTCCATCCAACCTCACTGAGCTCGAGCTGTTTTGCAAGGATGAATGGTAAAACATTTCAGTCTCTCGATGTGCAAAACTGATAGAGACATACCCCAAGTGACTTACAGCTGTAATCGCAGCAAAAGGTGGCGCTACAAAGAATTAACTTAAGGGGGCTGAATAATTTTGCACGGCCAATTTTTCAGTTTTTGATTTGTTAAAAAAGTTTGAAATATCCAATAAGTGTCGTTCCACTTCATGATTGTGTCCCACTTGTTGTTGATTCTTCACAAAAAAATACAGTTTTATATCTTTATGTTTGAAGCCTGAAATGTGGCAAAAGGTCACAAAGTTCAAGGGGGCCGAATACTTTCGCAAGGCACTGTACATATGAGATGAATAATGTAGGGTATGTAAACATTATATTAGGTAACATTGTTTAAAGTGGCTAGTGATATATTTTACATCATTTCCCATCAATTCCCATTATTAAAGTGACTGGAGTTGAGTCAGTGTTGGCAGCAGCCACTCAATGTTAGTGGTGGCTGTTTAACAGTCTGATGGCCTTGAGATAGAAGCTGTTTTTCAGTCTCTCGGTCCCAGCTTTGATGCACCTGTACTGACCTCGCCTTCTGGATGATAGCGGGGTGAACAGACAGTGGCTCGGGTGGTTGTGGTCCTTGATGATCTTTATGGCCTTCCTGTGACATCTGGTGGTGTAGGTGTCCTGGAGGGCAGGTAGTTTGCCCCCGGTGATGCGTTGTGCAGACCTCACTACCCTCTGGAGAGCCTTACGGTTGTGGGCGGAGCAGTTGCCGTACCAGGCAGTGATACAGCCCGACAGGATGCTCTCGATTGTGCATATGTAGAAGTTTGTGAGTGCTTTTGGTGACAAGCCAAATTTCTTCAGCCTCCTGAGGTTGAAGAGGCGCTGCTGCGCCTTCTTCACGATGCTGTCTGTGTGAGTGGACCAGTTCAGTTTGTCTGTGATGTGTATGCCGAGGAACTTAAAACTTACTACCCTCTCCACTACTGTTCCATCGATGTGGATAGGGAGGTGTTCCCTCTGCTGTTTCCTGAAGTCCACAATCATCTCCTTAGTTTTGTTGACGTTGAGTGTGAGGTTATTTTCCTGACACCACACTCTGAGGGCCCTCACCTCCTCCCTGTCGGCCGTCTCGTCGTTGTTGGTAATCAAGCCTACCACTGTTGTGTCGTCCGCAAACTTGATGATTAAGTTGGAGGCGTGCATGGCCACGCAGTCGTGGGTGAACAGGGAGTACAGGAGAGGGCTCAGAACGCATCCTTGTGGGGCCCCAGTGTTGAGGATCAGCGGGGTGGAGATGTTGTTGCCTACCCTCACCACCTGGGGGCGGCCCGTCAGGAAGTCCAGGAAATAAATTCCACAAATGTACTTTTAACAGGGCACATCTGAAATGCATTCCAGGTGACTACCTCATGAACTCTTATCCTATCTCGTTTGCACACACTGTATATAGACTTTTTTATTGTATTATTGACTGTATGTTTGTTGATTCCATGTGTAACTCCGTGTTGCTGTTTGTGTCGCACTGCTTTTAAAAAATCTTGGCCAGGTCGCAATTGTAAATGAGAACTTGTTCTCAACTGGCCTACCTGGTTAAATAAAGGTGAAATAAAATAAATAAAAAAGCTGGTTGAGAGAATGCGTGTAATAAGTGTGCAAAGCTGTCATCAAGACAAGGGATGGCTACTTTGAAGAGTATCAAATATGTTTTGTTTAACACTTTTTTAACACCATATGTGTTATTTCATAGTTTTGATGTCTTCACTATTATTCAACAATGTAGAAAATTGTAAAAAATAAAGAAAATGTGTGTAGGTGTGTTCAAACTTTTGACTGGTACTGTACACTCAAGACATTAAAATGAAAGTGTTGTAATGACATTGTGTGACTTTACTCTGGTGGTCTTCCACTGTCTTGTACTTTACTGTACCTTGTATTTTATTGGGAGTGGGCTTCCTTTTGCTCCCACAGATGCATGAGAGCTGCTTCTTTTTGCCTCGCGTGTGACAGGTTTTTTCTCACATTCTGATGCCGCTCTCTCACCGTCTCTTTTAATTCCTCCAGCCAGATTGAAAATAGGTTTCCATCCTCCCCCACCCCCCCTTTTCACACATTATTTTGATTCGTGACAGAAGATATGTAAAAATCTGACATATTTGGACAGACTGGGTTTAATTACAGTTTACTGACGTCATATCTGTCTAATCCATCAACGTAGGCTAAAAAAAGGCCTCCTCATAGGGGAATGGAGCGACTCCCGAAGTCAAGGAACAACTGGCAACCTGTACATTTGAAAGCCATATTTCCGAATTCCTAAATTATTTCCATAGCAATGCTTTGAGTGGTGAATTTGGGGAATTTAAATATATTCAGAAGTTTTCTTTCTTTCAGGCGTTTGTAAAGTGTATGTGTGAATGTGAAATGTGTGTGTGTGTGTGTCGTGCTGACTGTGTGAGGTCACGCTGCCATTTTAGTGCCTAAGATCATTATATGTAAATGAGTGCTCCGCAGAAGACACTTGGAATAGGTCTATGTTTCGATTTAAGTAGTATATTGTCACTATGAAGGAAACTACTTGTCAGTACAAGAATAGTATTTTTCGTATGTGTCAATGATTTCAATACTGTGTAGAAATGGCAGAGTGAGTGCATCTGAGACCTAGAAGTACTGTCTGATTCAGAAATGCCTTGGATTTTCTGGGTCAGTGGTATTGATGTTGTTTCTAGAGTGTGTTTACATTACAGTGTGGAGGGTTGTGAGTCCGCACCCTAGTAGGGGTGGAATTTCACCTCTGTCACACATCCCCGACTTTACAATAAGTATCTAGACCACACCAAATAGCCAGTTTTGTCTTTATTAAATTGTAAACAACAAAAATGCTTATAATATACATAACTCGGCAGAGAGCAGCAACTCAGGCCTGGTCATCACAGTCATCATCCAGCTGCAAGCTACTATTCCAAAAAATAGCTCCTTTTCTGTATCATCACTTGAGCTCAAATTCATTCAGTATGACAAGTTGTCAAATTTGTACAATTACCCTTGAAACATGCCGGCTTCAAACGAGACATTAAAGGGGCAATCGGCAGTTGCTGCATCATTTTTTGACTTATAAATGAATGCTTTGTCCTCGTTGATTCTTGAAGAATAAAACTTAAAAAGCCTCATGAGCTAAGTTAACTGTAGTACCCCATCAAAACCCAAAATATAAGTTTGTTTTATTCCAATGTTTGTAAAATAGATTGAAACTAACACTATATGAACTCAGCAAAAAAAGAAAAGTCCCCTTTCAGGACCATGTCTTTCAAAGATAATTGGTAAAAGTCCAAATAACCTCACAGATCTTCATTGTAAAGGGTTTCAACACTGTTTCTCATGCTTGTTCAATGAAACAAACAATTAATGAACATGCACCTGTGGAACGGTCGTTAAGACACTAACAGCTTACAGACGGTAGGCATTTAAGGTCACAGTTATGAAAACTTAGGAGACTAAATAGGCCTTTCTACTGACTCTGAAAACACTGAAAGAAAGATGCCCAGGGTCCCTGCTTATCTGCGTGAACGTGCCTTAGGCATGCTGCAAGAAGGCATGAGGACTGCAGTTGGGGCCAGGGAAATTGCTATGTCTGTACTGTGAGACACCTAAGACAGCGCTACAGGGAGACAGGATGGACAGCTGTTCGTCCTCACAGTGGCAGACCACGTGTAACAACACCTGCACAGGATCGGTACATCCGAACATCACACCTGCGGGACAGGTACAGGATGGCAACAACAACTGCCCGAGTTACACCAGGAACGCACAATCCCCCCATCAGTGCTCAGACTGTCTGCAATAGGCTGAGAGAGGCTGGACTGAGGTCTTATAAGCCTGTTGTAAGGCAAGTCCTCACCAGACATCACCGGCAATAACGTCGCCTATGGGCACAACCCCACCGTTGCTGGACCAGACAGGACTGGCAAAAAGTGCTCTTTACTGACGAGTCACGGTTTTGTTTCACCAGGGGTGATGGTCGGATTTGCGTTTATCATTGATGGAATGAGCGTTACACCAAGGCCTGTACTCTGGAGCGGGATCAATTTGGAGGTGGAGTGTCCTTCATGGTCTGGGGCAGTGTGTCACAGCATCATCGGATTGAGCTTGTTGTCATTGCTTTGTCATTGCAGGCAATCTCAACGCTGTGTGTTACAGGGAAGACATCCTCCTCCCTCATGTGGTACCCTTCCTGCAGGCTCATCCTGACATGACCCTCCAGCATGACAATGCCACCAGCCATACTGCTCGTTCTGTGTGTGATTTCCTGCAAGACTGGAATGTCAGTGTTCTGCCATGGCCAGCAAAGAGCCTGGATCTCAATCCCATTGAGCACATCTGGGACCTGTTGGATCGGAGGGTGAGGGCTAGGACCATTCCCCCCCAGAAATGTCCGGGAACTTGCAGGTGCTTGGGGAAAGAGTGGGGTAACATCTCACAGCAAGAACTGGCAAATCTGGTGGAGTCCATGAGGAGAAGACGCTCTGCAGTACTTAATGCAGCTGGTGGCCACACCAGATACTGACTGTTACTTGTTCAGTTTTGAATCTTGTTATGTTCATACAAATATTTACACATGTTAAGTTTGCTGAAAATAAACGCAGTTGACAGTGAGAGGACATTTCTTTTTTTGCAGAGTTTAGCTTCAAAAGGGTTAAAACTATAATGATATCTTGGCTGGCCAGTCCTTGCATCCATAGCTCTGTCTTTGAAATTGAGAGTTGTTACATTTCTCCATCCCGATCCCTCAGCTTTTTTACCTGAACGAGAATGGGGAACTGCTTTGTTAATATTTCTACTTTCACTGTGATGTGTATGTGTTTGTCAATTCCCTACACAGTATGCAATTTGTTTTCATGCAATCATTTCCAGAAATGAATAATCATGAATAATGCATGATTTAAAATGATTTAAAATTCACCACTCAAGGCTAGATTTGTACAGTTATATTTTTCCTGAATGCTCCATTCATTATACCCCCCTCTTTTTTCCATTTACTTTTTAAATTATTCAAATAGTTGTGATAATCAAATGGAATGGATCCCATAGTTTCTATATATTCTCTATTTCCTACTGATCCTTGTCATCACCCATCTGGCTGTCCTGAATCATATCTGTGAGGCCACCTCTCCAGAATCTCTTTGTAGAAGCCTTAAGGAGGATGCAGCGCTTCTGGGTAAGAAAACACAGAGAGCAGTGGAACCAACCGATTCCTGCTGTCAGTGAACATGACTCAAACCTCTACAGTGGCAGGCAGCCTCTCTAGAGGTTTGCCACATATCATACATTTGCAAACATTACAACACTGCTTTCACTTTCACATTACGTGGTATTATGTGTGTAGATTGATGAGGGGAAAGAACAATTTAATCAATTTTAGAATAAGGCTGTAACGTGGAAAAACTCAACGGGTCTGAATACTTTCCGAATGCACTGTATTGTATGGCGGCGGCTGATGGGATCACATCTCGGCATTGCATCTCTCAGCATTGCAGTGTTTTCTGCATGCGTGAAAAAAGCCAGCTTAAACTGCTTAATTATATTATGTAAGCAGCAAGATGAAAGAGCATATTGAGAGCTTCCTGTTAAGCATAACCACGTTGTATGTGTTTGTGAGTGTGTGTGTGTTGGGTGTGGTGATTGAGCACTGGTCCCATTCCTTAAGCACTTCTTCTTTCCGTTCAACCAGCTCCAGTTGTTGGGTGTACCAATCTCCCCTGATCAATCTCACCTGATCAAAATTCCCCGATCTCTTTGAGAGTGTGCTTACTGGGGCTCCGTGTCTTCTCAGAGAGTACCTTTCTGGAACGTTTACTTTTTGATGACTTGTCACATCAGGATCATCTTGTTGACAGGCACTTGCCACAGTTGTTTGAACAGGTTAGAATGGGAGTAAGCCTCAACACTCCATCACAAGCATGATTGACGAAACACGGACAGAAGATACTTGCTGGAACCAGTTTTGCTGCTTGAAAGAGGAAAAGTATTTTTGGGGGGGCGCATTGCAGAGAAGGTGTATTTTTTTTAAAGCCTTCATGGTACAAATAGCATCCTGAAGTGGCTTACATAACACTAAATCATGTATAAAGCATTGTGGTTTCCAAGGTGCACATAAAGCTGGTGACGCCCTGAGGACATTTCTTGATGAAGTGTTTCTGCACATAGTTATTCTTTTAACAATTGACAACGTCAGGGTCGGTTCAGTGCTGCCAGTATTGCCGAGGATTACCTTTCCCGTTAGCACTTTCACACAGTGGATGGATTTGTTTTTGTTCAGCTTGAAACAACGCCATTGACGCAGCTCTGCAACAGTAAGCCAACCTTGAACAGTCGGCAGTTTCCATTTGAAAAGAACACAATGATTGAAAGGACAAACAGGCATTCTATTGGAATAAAAGTGAAGTGCACTTCGGCTTGGACAATAGCAACATAACTGGACTTCTATTTTCAAAAGTTATTGCAGAAACCTATTAACATTGCACAACAGTAAAGGTACATAATTAAAACCATTGAATGCTGTATACTAGGGCCTTATTGAACACATAAACCAAATTGGACAGCGGATATAATTGAATAGAATCCAATCCATTGTTACGGTTTTCTTCCGTCGAAGGAAAGGAGGACCAAAATGCAGCGTGGTTATCTTGATACATCTCTACTGAAGATAATACCGAACAATACAAAACCACTAAACGTAACGTGAAAAACCGAAACAGCCCTATCTGGTGCAAACAAACACAGAGACAGGAACAATCACCCACGAAACACTCAAAGAATATGGCTGCCTAAATATGGTTCCCAATCAGAGACAACGATAAACACCTGCCTCTGATTGAGAACCACTCTAGGCAACCATAGACTTACAGTGCCTTGCGAAAGTATTCGGCCCCCTTGAACTTTGCGACCTTTTGCCACATTTCAGGCTTCAAACATAAAGATATAAAACTGTATTTTTTTGTGAAGAATAAACAACAAGTGGGACACAATCATGAAGTGGAACGACACTTATTGGATATTTCAAACTTTTTTAACAAATCAAAAACTGAAAAATTGGGCGTGCAAAATTATTCAGCCCCCTTAAGTTAATACTTTGTAGCGTCACCTTTTGCTGCGATTACAGCTGTAAGTCGCTTGGGGTATGTCTCTATCAGTTTTGCACATCGAGAGACTGACATTTTTTCCCATTCCTCCTTGCAAAACAGCTCGAGCTCAGTGAGGTTGGATGGAGAGCATTTGTGAACAGCAGTTTTCAGTTCTTTCCACAGATTCTCGATTGGATTCAGGTCTGGACTTTGACTTGGCCATTCTAACACCTGGATATGTTTATTTTTGAACCATTCCATTGTAGATTTTGCTTTATGTTTTGGATCATTGTCTTGTTGGAAGACAAAATCTCCGTCCCAGTCTCAGGTCTTTTGCAGACTCCATCAGGTTTTCTTCCAGAATCGTCCTGTATTTGGCTCCATCCATCTTCCCATCAATTTTAACCATCTTCCCTGTCCCTGCTGAAGAAAAGCAGGCCCAAACCATGATGCTGCCACCACCATGTTTGACAGTGGGGATGGTGTGTTCAGGGTGATGCGCTGTGTTGCTTTTACGCCAAACATAACGTTTTGCATTGTTGCCAAAAAGTTACATTTTGGTTTCATCTGACCAGAGCACCTTCTTCCACATGTTTGGTGTGTCTCCCAGGTGGCTTGTGGCAAACTTTAAACTACACTTTTTATGGATATCTTTAAGAAATGGCTTTCTTCTTGCCACTCTTCCATAAAGGCCAGATTTGTGCAATATACGACTGATTGTTGTCCTATGGACAGAGTCTCCCACCTCAGCTGTAGATCTCTGCAGTTCATCCAGAGTGATCATGGGCCTCTTGGCTACATCTCTGATCAGTCTTCTCCTTGTATGAGCTGAAAGTTTAGAGGGATGGCCAGGTCTTGGTAGATTTGCAGTGGTCTGATACTCCTTCCATTTCAATATTATCGCTTGCACACTGCTCCTTGGGATGTTTAAAGCTTGGGAAATCTTTTTGTCCAAATCCAAATCCGGCTTTAAACTTCTTCACAACAGTATCTCGGACCTGCCTGGTGTGTTCCTTGTTCTTCATGATGCTCTCAGCGCTTTTAACGGACCTCTGAGACTATCACAGTGCAGGTGCATTTATACGGAGACTTGATTACACACAGGTGGATTGTATTTATCATCATTAGTCATTTTGGTCAACATTGGATCATTCAGAGATCCTCACTGAATTTCTGGAGAGAGTTTGCTGCACTGAAAGTAAAGGGGCTGAATAATTTTGCACGCCCAATTTTTCAGTTTTTGATTTGTTAAAAAAGTTTGAAATATCCAATAAATGTCGTTCCACTTCATGATTGTGTCCCACTTGTTGTTGATTCTTCACAAAAAAATACAGTTTTATATCTTTATGTTTGAAGCCTGAAATGTGGCAAAAGGTCGCAAAGTTCAAGGTGGCCGAATACCACAATCCCATAACCTACAAAAACCCCAAGACAAAACACACCACATAAATAACCCATGTCACACCCTGGCCTGACCAAAATAATAAAGAAAACACTAAGACCAGGGCGTGACAGAAACCCACCCCCTCCCAAGGTGCGGACTCCCGGCCGCACATCTAAACCCATAGGGGAGGGTCCGGTTGGGCGTCTGTCCACGGTGGCGGCCCCGGCGCGGGACATGGACCCCACTCCAACAAAGTCTTAGTCCGCTTACATTGCGTCCTTAGATTGGCGACCATCGCCGCCGACCTTGGCCTAGTAACCCTAACCAAGGGCCCCACTGGACCGAGGGACAGCTCCGGACTGAGGGACAGCTAGGGACTGAAAGGAAGCTCGGGACTGAGAGGAAGCTCGGTCAGGTTGATGGCTCTGGCAGATCCTGGCTGGCTGGTGGTTCAGGCGGATCCTGGCAGACTGGCGGCTCTGGCCGCTCCATGCTGACTGGCGGCTCTGGCCACTCCATGCTGACTGGCGGCTCTGGCCGCTCCATGCAGACTGGCGGCTCTGGCGGCTCCTTGCAGACTGGCAGCTCTGGCGGCTCCTTGCAGACTGGCAGCTCTGGACAGGCGGGAGACTCCGGCAGCGCTGAACAGGCGGGAGACTCCGGCAGCGCTGAACAGGCGGGAGACTCCAGCAGGGCTGTAGAGGAGGAAGGCTCTGACAGCGCTGGACAGGCGGGAGACTCCGGCAGCGCTGGAGAGGAGGAAGGCTCTGGCAGCGCTGGACAGGCAAGGCGCACTGTAGGTCTGGTGCTGGCACTGGTGGTACTGGGCCGAGGACACGCACAGGAAGCCTGGTGCGGGGAGCTGCCACCGGAGGGCTGGTGCGTGGAGGTGGTAATGGATAGACCGGACCGTGCAGGCGCACTGGAGCTCTTGAGCACCGAGCCTGCTCAACCTTACCTGGTTGAATGCTCCCGGTCGCTCTGCCAGTGCGGCGAGGTGGAATAGCCCGCACTGGGCTATGCAGGCGAACCGGGGACACTGTGCGCAAGGCTGGTGCCATGTAAGCCGGCCCAAGGAGACGCATTGGAGACCAGATGCGTAGAGCCTGCTTCATGGCATTTGGCTCGATGCCTACTCTAGCCTGGCCAATACGAGGAGCTGGTATGTACCGCACTGGGCTATGCACCCGCACTGGAGACACCGTGCGCTCCACAGCATAACACAGTGCCTGCCCGGTCTCTCTAGCCCCACGGTAAGCACAGGAAGTTGGCACTGGTCTCCTACCTGGCTTCGCCATACTCCCTGTGTGCCTCCTCCCAATCCATTTTTGGGGCTGACTCTCGGGCTTCCATCCGCGCCACGTGTTCGTCTCTCCAACTCCATTCTCCTATAACCTTCCTCGCACTGCTCCAGCGAATCCCTGGCGGGCTCCATCACTCTCCCTGGGTCGACCGCCCACCTGTCTATTTCCTCCCAAGTCGTATATTCCATACTTCGCTGCTCCTGCTGCCGCTGCCTGTCACCACGCCGCTTGGTCCTGTTGTGGTGGATGACTCTGTTAAGGTTCTCTTCTCCCTCTTCCTCTGAAGAGGAGGTGTAGCAGGGATCGGACCAAAATGCAGCGTGGTTATTTTCATACATATTTAATAAAGATCATGACGAACAATACAAAAACACTAAACGTAACGTGAAAAACCTAAACAGACTTATCTTGTGCAAACAAACACAGAGACAGAAACAATCACCCACGAAACACTCAAAGAATATGGCTGCCTAAATATGTTTCCCAATCAGAGACAACGATAAACACCTGCCTCAGATTGAGAACCACTCCAGGCAACCATAGACTTTCCGAGACTACTCTACTATACCACAATTCCATTACCTACAAAAAACCCAAGACAAAACACACCACATAAATAACCCATGTCACACCCTGGCCTGACCAAAAGAATAAAGAAAACACAAAATACTAAGACCAGGGCGTGACCATCTATTAAAGCTGAAATCAGCAGTGGATGAAGCTATGCTACTTGCACTGTGGCTGTCTCACCCTTAAAGTGTAAAATTACACCACTCGGCACTCGCCTGCCTCTCGGTACCCAAGTCCTGCTAATGTTCATGTTTTCTTCCTGAACAAGTCTTAACTACTTAATTCCACATCTAGCTAACTATTTTTGTGGTTGTAGACTCTTATATAAAATGTGCACAAAATAGCTAGCTAGCTAACATGCTCGCTGAGCTCGTCTCCAATCCTAAAACCAGTTCACAAACTCAATTCTGAATAAATACTCCCTCCTCAAGGTAGCTAGTATAATAAAGTAGTAGTGTAGTGTAGTTCTAGCTAATAACACAATTAGTTTTCATGATAAGTCAGTTGTTGTTCTGCCATGATTAGTGCACTGAGTCCTGCAGCAGCAGCTGACTGCCCTAGCTATTGTTACGTCCTGACCTTAGTTCCTTTTGTATGTTTCTATTTTAGGTTGGTCAGGGCGTGAGTTGGGGTGATCATTCTATGTTTTGTTCTTGTGTTTATATTTCTATGTGTTTGGCCTGGTATGGTTCCAAATCAGAGGCAGCTGTCAATCGTTGTCTCTGATTGAGAACCATACTTAGGTAGCCTGTTTTTGTCTTTTGAGTTTTGTGTGATTATTTTCCGTGGCAGTGTTTGTTCCACACGGAACTGTTTCACTTTTGTTATTTCACGTTGTCGTTTATTGTTTTGTTCAGTGTTCATTATCCTTATTAAACAATATGGACACTTACAACGCTGCGCATTGGTCCTCCGATCCTTCCTACTACTCCTCCTCGTCAGAGGACAATCGTTACAGAACCACCCACCACAACCGGACCAAGCAGCGTGGTAACTAGGAGCAGAGGGTTCTGGACTCCTGGACATGGGAGAAAATTTTGGACGGTAAGGGACCCTGGGAACAGGCTGGTGAATATCGCCGGGGGGGGGTACTGTCACTTCCTGACCTTAGTACCTTTTTTATGTTTCTATTTTAGGTTGGTCAGGGCGTGAGTTGGGGTGGGCATTCTATGTTTTGTTCTTGTGTTTATATTTCTATGTGTTTCGCCTGGTAAGGTTCCCAATCAGAGGCAGCTGTCTGATTGAGAACCATACTTAGGTAGCCTGTTTTCTCACTCTTGTTTGTTGGTGGTTATTTTCCGTTTCAGTGTTTTTCACCATTCGGGACTGTTTCGGTTTTTCTTTATTCGCTTGTTCGTTTGTTTCCTGTGTTCAGTGTAATAAATATGACCAACACTTACCACGCTGCATATTGGTCCAATATTTCCTACTCCTCCTCAGAAGAGGAAGACGACAACCGTTACAGCTATGACATTATCTCGTTGGCCGAATGTTACAAAGTAGCGAGGAACACCAGTGTCAGTTGTCACGCTGATTTCTGAAACCAGTCTCATAACTTTGGTGCAGTACAACTTCATCAGCAAGCTGGAAAACTAGCTAACATTGTGGTCATTCAAACAACCTAGCAGTAAGTTGCTAGCTAGAAGTTTGTTTCTCTTTAGCCACGTCCTTTGAGTGGGTGGGATATATCACAAAGACACACCTTGCCCAAAAGCCCAGTCCAGAGCACCTCGGGGCCAAACCCCATATTTTAATTCAACCTGAATTCACAACACAAACAGTAGGGCAGACAATGATCGCTGATTCACGCTTTAAGTAGGTTATGTATTTTTTTTAAACTGAAGACGTAGATCTGACAGTAGTGAAACCATTGTATTATTTTTCTATTCTATAGAAACGTTGACTTGATGAAGCTAAAAACTAACAGTCCAGTGATAATTACCCCTGGAGAACAAGTGGTAAACAGTCATGTGGTGAGATTGGGTTGTGAGTAACAGGCGGTGAAGAAACCCTAATGCCCTTTCTACAGTCTGTAATCATAAGACCTCCAGTCACATAATATACCTCTTAACTTCTTGCGTCGAGCCATCCCGGATCCGGGATAATGACTACAGCCTCAAATCCATTACCATAACGCAACATTAACTATTCATGAAAATCGCAAATGAAATGAAATAAATCTTAGATAGCAAATGTTCAGTTTTTCCTGAAAGATTATTTGTTTAGGAGAAATCGCTCCTTTTGTTCATCACGTTTAGCTATGAAAAAAACCTGTATCCAGGAGTGTAAATCTATTCGCAAGCTCATTAGCATAAGACAACGTTAACTATTCATGAAAATCGCAAATGAAATAAATCTGCTAGCTCTCAAGCTTAGCCTTTTGTTAACATCAATGTCATCTCAGATTTTCAAAATATGCTTCTCAACCATTGCAAAACAAGCATTTGTGTAACAGTATTGATAGCTAGTGTAGCATTTAGTGTTAGCATTCAGCAGGCAACATTTTCACAAAAACAAGAAAAGCATTCAAATAAAATCATTTACCTTTGAAGAACTTCAGATGTTTTCAATGAGGAGACTCTCAGTTAGATAGCAAATGTTCAGTTTGTCCAAAAAGATTCTTTGTATAGGAGAAATCGCTCCGTTTGGTACATCACGTTTGGCTACCAAAAAAACCCGAAAATTCAGTCAGCAAAACGCCAAACTTTTTTCCAAATTAACTCCATAATATCGACTGAAACATGGCAAACATTGTTTAGAATCAAGCCTCGAGGTGTTTTTCACATATCTCTTCGATTATATATTGTTCGTGGAAGTGTGCTTTCTCCTCTGAATCCCATGGGAAAATGCCTGCAGCTGAAGATTACGCACCAATTTAGACAAAGGACACCGGGCGGACACCTGGTAAATGTAGTCTCTTATGGCCAAACTTCCAATGATATGCCTACAAATACGTCACAATGCTGCAGACACCTTGGGGAAACGACAGAAAGGGCAGGCTCATGCCTACAAATACGTCACAATGCTGCAGACACCTTGGGGAAACGACAGAAAGGGCAGGCTCATTCCTGGCGCATTCACAGCCATATAAGGAGACAATGGAAAACAGAGCCTCAAAAATTCTGCTCATTTCCTGTTTGAAGTTTCATCTTGGTTTTGCCTGTGGCATCAGTTCTGTGGCACTCACAGATAATATTTTTTCAGTTTTGGAAACGTCAGAGTGTTTTCTTTCCAAAGCTGTCAATTATATGCATAGTCGAGCATCTTTTTGTGACAAAATATTGCGCTTAAAACGGGCACGTTTTTTTATCCAATAATGAAATAGCGCGCCCATAGGTTCAAGAGGTTAAGGAGCTCTTAAGGGTACATTACACACACAGCTAGCTGTGGCACAAAAGAGACCCTGACACTTCTTCCTTTTCACGCTTGGGTAAGAGATCATGCATTTGGCTGGGTTGAATTAAGCAGGTTGAATCCTACTGGATTGAAGTGCACTTTGATCAAGGTTTCATCAGTGATCGTCTACAGAGTCTGAAATAATATTTAAAAGGTTTAAGCCTTAAAGGCAATTCCATGGTAACGACAATTTGCTGAGACTCATTTTTTCACTTTAAACATATGCCAAACAAAAAACATTGCTTTAAAAACAATGACTTCACCTCTATGCACAAGGACTACTTTCAACAACTTACACTGAACATTTTAGAAAAACAAATTTACTGGAAGAACTGTGCAGATGCAAAGTTTGGTAACAGAATTTCGGTAAAATCTCCCTCAGTTTTATAAGACTTGATGATGTCTACACAAAGAATGTGGTGTCAGCTATGACATAACACCTTGACTTTGAAAAAATATATTTTAGTTATTGAACTACAATAAGTTACGTTTATTTACACCCGGTAACAAAATGTGGGTAACAGAATTACATAATGTGTCCCTGATCTGTACTTCACAGAAATCCATAATGATGGATATGAATATCATTCTCTACATGGCGATATAGCCTAAATAGGTACACAAAGGTAGAAATATGCAATATCTTCCTTTGCATATTTGGGTATTTTACTACACATTGGCTATTATTTTAATGAGCTCCGCTCCCAAACAAGACCAAATTTTGTTGGGCTGTACCAAAACTGAACCAATCATAGATGTCGATGTTTCACAAGTTTGGACCTCAAAGTACAGCACAGTAGACCTCAGAAGGGTGCAAGAAATGGCCCGGTTCCCCAAAAACATCTTAAGGCTAATTTCCTCGTTAGAACTTTAGTAGGCGCATCGTTAAATCTCTGCGCTGTTTCCCACAACCATCGTTACTAAAGTTACACTTGAAAACTTTTGTTATTTGCCGACTGCTTCAGGCCTCTCGTAGAGCAGCTAAGTGCACCGTTAGATCACAAGATCTCCGCTATACATAGAATCAAGCTGTTTATCTGTTTCTCTGTGACCGCCGATAACTTCGGAATGAAGTTGACCACAAATATAAAAGTTGACAAAGATCTTTACAATCGTTACAAACAATGAATTAATAAAAATAATAGGCTTCATATGAAAACTGAAAATATTGCATACAAAATAAAGGCTACATAGGCCTATCAATTTCATCTTCAGTCAAATGACTTTTGTGTAACAACATGTGTGCAATTCTTGGAGGTGTATTTCCTGCCCGAGTCCATGTTTGGTTAATGACGTTTGTCTCCCAATGAGACACTGTAGACGCGGAAGCCTATTTCACTTCCTCAAACTCCCCAGAATGGATCTAAGATAACTCAATGAAGGTTGACGTTTCTGCCCATGTTTTAGTTGCGCAATTGTACATCAAACTAAGGTGTTTGGTGCAGTATTTACACATGGTCTGCGGTTGTGAGACCGGTTGGACGTACAGTGATTCCTCCTTTAAAAGTTGTGTCATACTGGGGCACACACTGTGTGCTGCTGCAGCATTCTGTGGCACATAATTTAATTCTCAGCCATTTCTTTTGTTACTGCAAGTTATTTCTGGTTTGACCACCAGAGGGGATCTTTGAGAAGCATTTGATAGTATTCCGTATTGGCATTACCAGAGAATTTAAAACCTTTTTGTAATAAGATATTATATGGGATTGATTTTAAGATATTTGGCTTAATTAATTTTATTAATATTATGGTGTTACCATTCAGAGAAAAGTTAGTTAGTAAATTAAGACAGTTTCGCTGGGTTGATTTGAGCATTTTGGCCTTTACAACAGCAGTCAAGCACACAAGCTAACGTTGGCTAGCTGCTATTAGTTCTATTGAGCACCGTGGCACCAAATCACCTTCCGAATGTTCTATTCCCAAGTCACAATGCCTGCTATGCTATTTTTGGCAATGAGACCTGCTCACATTGTTGGTTACATTTGAACTATAAAACAAAATATTAACAACAAAAATAATATTGGAACTCTGCTGTCTTCCCATTGTTTCCTATGGGGGAAATATTGGCATGTCTGTCTATTTCGCCAAATATCTCGCAATGTGTAAATTTAGATTTCTTTCAAGTTGGGTGTAACCGGTGTGAAATGGCTAGCTAGTTAGCGGGGTGCACGCTAAAAGCATTTCAATTGGTGACGTTACTCGCTCTGAGACCTGTAAGTAGTTGGTCCCCTTGCTCTGCAAGGGTCGCAGCTTTTGTGGAGCGATGGGTAACAATGCTTCGAGGGTGGCTGTTGTCTATGTGAGCAGGTTCGAGCCCAGGTTCGAGCCCCGAGGAGAGGGACGGAAGCAAAACTGTTACACAGGCACCATCTTAAAAAGGAGAATCTCCTCTTTGTAATTATGTACGTCTGGGCAAAGAGCTCATTTGTCATTGATCGCGAGACCAGAAATAGTCAGTTCCCTACTTTTTCATGACGCAGACATAAACACAGTTAACACCATCGAGGTGCAGATGTTTACTTTCTACACAAGTAGTTTTTTTTCCAGTTTCGTCCAATGAACAGATTGTAGTGGTAAAATAAAAAGGGATACATTTTTGGGGGAATTCTAAGCATCACTCCAATCAAAACAGGCTCTGCGAACGTTCGATTCTATTAATTTGCTATGGGCTCGTGCTAGTGTTCCAGTTAAGCCAATGTTCTTAAACCGTTTTTCAGCCTTGGGTGAATTTTGACTCTACTCACAGCGTAGCCTAGTGGTTCGAGCGTTGGACTAGTAACCGGAAGGTTGCAAGTTCAAACCCCCGAGCTGACAAGGTACAAATCTGTCGTTCTGCCCCTGAACAGGCAGTTAACCCACTGTTCCCAGGCCGTCATTGAAAATAAGAATGTGTTCTTAACTGACTTGCCTGGTTAAATAAAGGTAAAATTAATCATTTGTCCAGCCTATAGATAGCCAGAGCGAATTTACGAAAGCACAACGACTATACCATTAAGCTAAGCTAAGAATGACAAGAATAATCAATTAAAACATACTGGCAAGTTTGATGTATAACTACTAGCGTTAGGTAGCTAGCTAACATACTGGTACATACTGCTGTAATGATATGCTACGTGGTTTGTAAGGAAAGTGTAGCTAGCAAATTGTCAGCCAACATAACATGTAAGGTAACTTATTGGAAAAGTCATAACTTTTCAGTGAGTAGCAAGTTACCCCTTGGTCATTAGGGCAAATCTGGTCTGTGATAGGGGGGGTTTCACACCTAGCTCAGCTATTAGACTATTCTTTAGTAAAGGTTGAATAGTCTATTGCTCAGCTATTAGCCCTCCTCCCCAACGTGTTATTCACAGGAAAATTGTTATATGCTATGGAGGTACATATGTGTCTTCTTGTCGAGAGCAATTATTTTTATTTTTTTCAATCAAAAATAATTGGACACCTATGAAGATGGCATCTCAGGTTAGCAGCACTGGGCTGTATTGACGTATCCTAAAAATGACATCTGCTGCTTTAGATTGAACAGTCATATCTCAGTAATTGTTTTCATATCTATAAAAATAAGCTGTTTTCTTTACTTTCAGAGAGCGAGCTGACCAAGGGGTTGAAAATGTAGATATTTTCAGATGTTCACTATCCGAGGAACAGGCCGTGGAAGCTTTATTGCTGGCAAAAGTGTCCATATCTAGAGGTAATTAAACTGCTCTGTGTTCTTTTTCTCCATCTCTGCCTGTCTTGTTGTACATGGAACCTGTCTCACATGCATTAATTAAAAAACCCTTAAGATGTCAGCTGCTAATTTTACACATAAACAAAGTCATTTCACTGGACTATCTGTTGCTGCCAAGTCATGATTTCCCTGGGGGTTAGCCTTGCAATAGCCAGGTGGTGAGACACATAGCCCTCTATATTTAAATGCTTCGGGTACACTCTGATGTCTGCATCACATATATTATCTTCTATTGTTTGTCCTCATGTGTCTGTTTTCCCAGCATAAAGTACTCTCTAGCCTCTTAGTGTAGACACCAGGTGAGACCACACACACACACAATAACAGTCTCTCTTCATTTCATCCCTCTCCCCCTTCTCCCTAAATCCTCTAGGGTATATCAGCTGTTTTGGTGAACCGCTCCCGCATCTGAACTGGCTGACACAGAAGGCACAGCTTGATCATAGGTGAGATGTCACTTGGTCGGGTCAACCATTAAAGAGATGTAGTAGTCCCAGAGTTAATGATCCAAGGTCAGTTTTGCATTTCACGTCCTGATTTAAGATGACTAAGAATACAATTAGAAAAGTTAGAATTAAAAAAAAAAACAGGCTTAATCATGCTCTCTTGTCTGCAGGTATGTTTTGATGTGAGAGAGGAAGCCAGTCCCGTCATCGCCACCTGACCTGCTCTAAAATATCCTTCGGGCCAACTGGGGGCCCAAGGCTGGTTAAGAGACGCGGTGTCTTTTTTTGTGATGTGATGAACTGAGAGGATATTAGGGTAGCACTGTAATTCATTAATCATATGCTGTCTGCCGCTGTTCTTACCTGTTTCCCTTTCTGTCTTCTACACCTCTCTCCCCACCTCGTCTTTCTTCCTCGTTTTATAATGCACACCACATGTGCGTTGAAGTACAGATTGAACTGGTATTTATAATATTACAATTATCATAATTATAATGCATGTATGTATTTATAACACCTGGATATAACACTAGCAACTTCTTTCAATAAAGCGTTTCACTTTCTCAACTGGTTGAAGTTAAGTATCTCATTGAAATACTATCCTGTGTCCTCAGATTAATGCAGATGAAGGGAGTTAGATATGCATCGTTTTTTCAGTATACATGAATTACAAATCAATCATGTTTCTAGTCTATTGCATAGTTACAATGTGTAATCATTGATGTCCCAGGAGCAGGAGTGGTAAACACTGTTGAAGTGTAGAATTAAAATACATACATGCAGACACAGCATCATTCAAATAATGGAGTTTGATATGACTGAAAAATAATGTCTCAGAGATTAATTTGCCAAGGAAGAGTACATGATCAGTGAATATATTCAATGTACAGGCTACAATGCGGGAATCTCATGTGTGGTAATAACTACAGTACATGTGTATGTAGGACATCCTTGGCACAATAAAGTTATCATATTCTACTCCATCCATAGGCTTCATTAATGCCATTCAGACTTTAAGTTATTACAACAATTATGATTGCTGAGGTCCATAGATTGGTATGAATATTAGTTCAGAACTAAACACTTTAGGGTCCATACACAGACCGGCTACAACATCCTGTAGCTAGCTACACATCCATAGGCATACAGTTATTGTTTTATCCTCCACTACACAATAAGCAAGTAAATAGTTAACTAGCTTTGTTACTTCAGCTGCAAGGCAAGCTTACACAATTGCACATTCAATTTGCAGTAAATGCTAGCTAGCTAGATTAGATTTAGCTAGCTAGATTCTTTACATCCACAGTTTCATAAAATGACGGCCTGGTTCAGGCCGTCATTTTACATATATTACACACATACATATATACACATATATACACACACACTCAAACAAACCACACATTTCATTGCAAATTGCAAAATATGTATATATTTATATTTCATAAAACGGCATTAGCACTTGCAGAAACAGCTCATCAGCTGCGCGTGCATTTACAAACAAGGAATGGTGGTCCAAACCAAAACCATTACATACTGGCGTTTACCTCAGCTCATTGGCTATCTACCCAGCTAGATTTCAAGAAGATCAGTGGTCATTGGGCAGAAATACAGTCAATCATAATTTACCCTTCAGATGTGAATGTGTAAAAACTGTCATGTTGGAAAATGTTTTTGTTGTTGATTGCTCTTCTCAAACAAAAGCATGGTATTTGTTCTCTGTAATAGCTATTTTAAATCGGAAAACGTAGTTTGATTACCAAGATCCTAATCTTATTTATTGTACCCAGCACAAGGTACACCTGTGTAATGATCATGTTGTTTAATCAGCTTCCTGATATGCCACACCTGTCAGGTGGATGGATAATCTTGGCTGAAGAGAAATGCTAATTACAGGGATGTAAAACAAATTTGTGCATATGGAACATTTCTAGGATCTTTCATTTCAGCCCATGAAACCAACACTATACATGTTGTGTTTATATTTTTGTTTAGTATAGATGTCTTTGGTTGTTCATTGTTTTCCTAATTGCCATGATGTTCATACACACAGTAGCAGATGAAACGGCACAAAAATGTGTAATGTGAGAAATATGCAAGCCGTTAAAAATAAACGTAAGGATTGGTTGATGGGGGAGAAGTATTCCCAGGAACTATGGTCTTGCAAGTTGGCTGCAAAATAATTACATCTCCCGAGGATCAGGGGGAAACATTTTTTTAAATGAAAAGCCAGCAAGGCAGGAGTTACATGGGGCTCTGCGGGTGTTGCGGATCTTTCTCTCTCTCGAAAACAAGGAATAATTGCTATATCTTTCCAGCAAACAGAAAGATAATGTGAAACCACTTGTCATGTCGGGTTCCTACTGCTTTGTGTTATGTTTTCTGGGGGTGGGGGGGTAATGGAATTAAATGTTTCTTTTCACGCAACTAGAGGGTAAGGCTTTCAACCCCAACCAAATAAAAACAAACTGTCAGAAACCTTGGTTGGTCCACTAGTATGTCGCCATGGTAATGGTATCAACCGCTGTGCATTTTGATTTGCAGAGGGCACTCAAATAAGTTGTAGAGAAATCGAGAGCGCATTTCACAGCATTGTTCATTGTTTTAACCCAAGGAAGTCTGGCCTTGAAAATTCAATGGCTTTTCTAAACAAACTCAAGCTCAGTGTTGAAATGTTATGGGCCCGTGTTCACAGTGTCTCAGTCTCAGGGTAGGAGGACCGATCGGGAATCTGTTCCTCCCCCTTATGCAATATGATTTCGAATGCAAAAGCACTCCTACTCTGAGACCCTTACTGAATACAAGACCAGCATGGCGTCGGAGGTAGAAAATGTGACTGAATATGTAAGGTTTACTTTGAATGTGTAACGGTGGTTGGGAGCCACAATCTGCCTGAATATAGAGGATTGTAAAAGCTTTATGGTGAGATCCTCACTATTTGAAATACAATTTCTAAAATATTTACGTTTGCAACGAGTGCACTGAGAGTCGGGAAGCAAGTACAGGGAGTGAGTGTTTTAATAAATAAACAACCCAATAAACAGAAAACACAACATGAAACAGAGTCAATAACACCTGAGGAAAGAACCAAAGGTAGTGACAGATATAGGGAAGATAATCAAGGAGGTGATGAGGCACTGGTGCGCTTGACGATGGTGACAGGTGTGCGGGATAATCAGCAGCCTGATGACCAAGAGGCCGAAGAGGGAGTATACTTGACAATGTTAATGATTTAGATAACAAAACCCACAGTGAAATAGTTGACATTCCGGTTTTATTCAATGTGTTCAACAGTGATGTAGTAGTGAAGCAATTCATAGGTAAACTGTGATTGCCATTCACAGTGAATAAAGTAATGCTCCCTGTACTTTCAGTGCATTTTTCTGCAAAAGGTGTGGAAAACCTCACATCACTTTTTTTTAAAGTGAACTGCATGTACCCTCCACTACACCCCTGGTGGTGAATGTTTCCAATAGTGGTTTATGAAGTACTGAATATACCCTGAGAGGCAGGTAAGTGTCACCTATTTTGTCAGGCTATTATGGTTATTCAGTCGTTTACCTCCAATGACGAGGATTGACTCCATTTCTGTCTTCCATTGTGCTTTTATGTTACATTATACCTGAAGTAGCAGGCGTCAAAGAAACACCTGAAACTAGATCCCAAACATAGTGGTCTTGATGAGAGAAAAATACTGTTGGGGGAGGTTCTTTGAGGTTCTCTTCTGCACTGTTCAAACATTCCAATAAATGTCGAGGAGGAGTTAAGACAGAGTGTGGAAGTCACGCCAAAGGCAACCATTCCATTTCCCCTGACGTTAATGACGTGGCTGAATGAGACGTGGCTGTACAATGATACGAATAATATAGACCTGGCAGGATTTTCCATGCACCGGCAGAACAGAGAAGCTACGTCTGGAAAGACGAGGGGTGAGAGTGTGTGTCTATTTGTCAATAACAATGCTATGTCTAATATTAAATACGTCTCGAGGTATTGCTCGCCTAAGGTAGAGTACCTTATGACAAGCTAGACCACACTATCTACCAAGAGAGTTCTTATCTATATTATTCGTAGCTGTCTACGAATAAAATGGCACAAGACCGCTCTCAACCAACTTTATAAGGCCATAACCAACTAAGAAAAGCCTCAACCAGAAGCGTCGCTGCTTGTGGCCGTGGACTTTAATGCAGGCAAACTGAAATCAGATTTAATCAATTTTTACCAGCATGTCACATATGCAACCAAGGAAAAAAATATCCTAGACCACCTTTACTCCACACACAGAGATGCATACAAAGCTCTTCCCCTCCCTCCATTTGACAAATCTGACCATAACTATATCCTCCTGATTCCTGCGTACAAGCAAAAACTAAAGCAGGAAGTACCAGTGACTTGCTCAATAGGGAAATGGTCAGATGACACGGATGCGACACTACAGGACTGTTTTGCTTGCACAGACTGGAATATGTTCCGGGATTCATCCAATGGCATTGAGGAGTATACCACCTCAGTCATTGGCTTCATCAATAAGTGCATCTATGACGTCATCTCCACAGTGACCGTATGTACATATCCCAACCAGAAGCCATGGATTACAGGCAACATCCACATCGAGCTAAAGGCTAGACCTGCTGCTTTCAACGAGCGGGAGACTAATCCGGACACTTATAAGAAATCCCGCTATGCAGGATTAAGATTGAATCCTACTACACTGGCTCTGACACTCATCGGATTTGGCAGGGCTTGCAAACTATTATGGACTACAAAGGCAAACCCAGACGCCAGCTGCCCAGTTATGCGAGCCTACCAGATGAACTACATGCCTTTTATGCTTGCTTCGAGGCAAGCAACACTGAAGCATGCACGAGAGCACCAGCTGTTCTGGATGACTGTGTGATAACGCTCTCAGTAGCCGATGTGAACAAAACCTTTAAACAGGTCAACATTCCCAAAGCCGCTGGGCCAGACAAATTACCAGGACGTGTACTCAAAGCATGCGCGGACCAACTGTCTTCATTGACATTTTCAACTTCTTGCTGACCGAGTCTGTAATACCTACATGTTTCTAGCAGACCACCATAGTCCCTGTGCCCAAGAAAGCGAAGGTAACCTGCTTCACTCGAATCGGTATCCACGAAGTGCTTTGAATGGCTGGCCATGGCTCACATCAACAGCATCCTCCCGGACACCCTAGACCCACTCCAAATCGCATACCGCCCCAAAAGATCCACAGGTGATGCAATCGCACTCCACACTGCCCTTTCCCACCTGGACAAAAGGAACACCTACGTGATAATGCTATTCATTGACTACAGCTACAGGGATGGGTACTTAGTCCCCTCCTGTACTCCCTGTTCACCCACGACTGCATGGCCAAACACAACTCCAACACCATCATTAAGTTTGCTGACAACACAACAGTGGTAGGCCTGATCACCGACAACGATGAGACGGCCTATATGGAGGAGGTCAGAGAACTGGCAGTGTGGTGCCAGGACAACAACCTCTCCCTCAATGTGAGCAAGGCAAAGGAGCTGATTGTGGACTACAGGAAAAGGCGGGCCGAACAGGTCGCCATTAACATCGACCGGGCTATAGTGGAGCGGGTCGAGAGTTTCAAGTTTTTTGGTGTCCACATCACCAACAAACTATCATGGTCCAAACATACCAAGACAGTCGTGAATAGGGCACGACAAGACCTTTTCAGGAAACTGAAAAGCTTTGGCATATGTCCCCGGATTCTCAAGAGGTTCTACAGCTGCACCATCGAGAGCATCCTGACCGGTTGCATCACCGCCTGGTATGGCAACTGCTTGGCATCTGACCGTAAGGTGCCACAGAGGGCAGTGCGTATTGCCCAGTACATCATTGGAGCCAAACTTCCTGCCATTCAGGACCTATATAATAGGCGTTGTCAGAGGAAAGCCCATAAAATTGTCAGAGACTCCAGTCATCCAAGTTATAGTTTTCCCTGCTACTGCACAGCAAGCGGTCTAGGACCTAAAGGCTCCTTAATAGCTTCTACCCCCAAGCCATAAGACTGCTGAACAATTAATAAAATTGGCACCAGACTATTTACATTGACCCCCCTCACTTTTTTACACTGCTGCTACTCGTTGTTTATTTTCTATGCAGTCACTTCATCCGTACCTACATGTACAAATTACCTCAACTAACCTGTACCCCTGCAAACTGACTTGTTACCAGTACCCTGTGTATATATCCTCGTTATTCTTATTGTGTTACTTTTTATTATTATTTTTTTACTTTAGTCTATTCTGTAAATATTTCCTTACTCTTGACCTGCACTGTTGGTTAAAGGCTTGTTAGTAAGCATTTCACAGTAAGGTCTACACTTGTTGTATTCAGCGCATGTGACAAATCCAGTTTGATTTGATTTGAAAACTGGAACATCCAGTTGTTGGGGACTCGGCAGAGGCTGCTCTATACCTGATGAAAAACCACTACAGGTGGCATGAAAACTCTGTTTGGCTATCTATTTATATTTATGTTTTAAATAAAGTGTGTTGGCAGAGCACACTGTCCCATAACTGGTAACTTAATTTGCATTTAAATAGAAAAACACTGACCAAAACATTTGTTTGATGATGGGATGAAGTTTGTCAGCAGTGATGTGTGATTTACCATGGCTTTTGATTTGGGATTTAATTTATACAAAATTATACCCTCAAATTAAAGCTGACAGTCTGCACTTTAACTTCATAGTCACTGTATCATTTCAGTGCTTGAATACAGATCCAAAACAATCAAAATGTGTCACTGTCCTAATACTTTTGGACCTCACTGTATATTGAGTTGGGTCACTCACATGTTCAAGGCTTGATTTTCCCAACACCGACCGAAGGCTTTTCTGAATTGAAACAAGTTTAATACTCTGAGTTGATGTTTGCAAGGTAGAAAGAACTCTGTTTATCAAGTTTTTCTTCCATCATGTATTAGATCATTGGTGACACTTTGAGTTCCTCTTACACTGGTGTAATTGCACTATAGTTTCTCTTGTAACAATATTGTATTTTTTCAAATGCGCCAAATACAACAGATGTAGACCTTACTGTGAAATTCTTAGTTTACAAGCCCTAAACTGCTTAGTTACAAGCCCTAAACTGCTTAGTTACAAGCCCTAAACTAACAATGACAGGTAAGAAAACATTTACTAAATAAAAAATAGTAACAAAAACAAAAACGTTTTTTTTAAAAAGGAACACAAAATAGCAATAAAGAGGCTATCTATGTACGGGGGTACTGGTACCGAGTCAATGTGAGGTAATTTTTTACGTAGTGACTATGCATAGATAATAAACAGTGAGTGAGTGGTATTAGTGTAATAACAGGGTGTCAATGTAAATGGTCCAGGTGCCCATTTGATTAATTGTTCAGCAGTCTTGTGGCTTGGGGGTAGAAGCTGTTAATGAGCCTTTTGTTCCTACACTAGGCGCTCTGGTACCGCTTACCGTGCGCCATAGCGGAGAAAGTCTATGACTTGGGTGACTGGAGTCTTTGACCATTTTTTAGGGCCTTCCTCTGACAATGCCTAGTATATACGCCATGGATGGCAGGTAGATTGCCCCAAGTGATGTACTGGGCCTTACGGCCTACCCTCAGTAGCGCCTTACGGTCAGATGCTGAGCAGTTGCCATACCAGGCGGTGATGCAACAGTTTACTGTGTAGTTACAATGTAATTACTTTAGTAGTGAAAGTTATGAAACAATGACTGTGTGTAGAGGTAGAAGCACAAAAACAAACTAATTTTTTATTTAAACTTAAGTGCTCTATTGTCCCTCATTTTCAATGGCCATTATTGTTTGCTTTGAAATGGTCATTCAATCATGTTAATTCATATAAACTGGTTGTTGCTATTTGAATACATCCATTAACACATTTTTTTTACAAAATGCATTTACTCAACAGGACGAACACATTGATAAAAGAGGGTATGAAATGGGAAGTATCTTGCCAAATTTCAGGAAAACTAATCACGTTTACTTTAGGTAGGTCAAATTCATTACACCACCAGCGTTTCAAACAATGACCCTTGAGCTGTCCATACAATCCATGCCATCATTTTCTATTATCAGACTGCAAACAGCCCTCCACCATTTCCTCAAGGCTTTTATCTCAACCCCCAATTTATTACGCTTCACCTTTTTTAAGAGGCAATCAGGGCTTTCCAAAGTGCTTGTGAAGTCATTTTCTGTGGTTTACCACTGATGAGTCTCTGAGGACGTCTCCTTCCATCAGTTAAGAAGAGTTTGTTTGGTGAAATGTGCTGCGTCGGGCTTTATTCTCTGCGCCGTTTCTTTTCAGTTTTTCCTTGCCCTCCCACACTTAATTGGCCATTATCTATTGGTAAGCCCTCCCATCCTGGCTTAAACCTTGAGCAGCAACTGCTTCCAGGTTCAACAGACAGATATAATACAGGTTTAACAAGACCTCCAGGTCTCAAGATCTAAGGAGTTTCTACAGCGTTTGAGTTCCTATCTTCAGTGTTTGATTCGTCAATGTGAGGCCATAAAAGATACGATTGAGGAAGGATGGTCCAGACTTGATCGTGTATGTTTGGAGTGGGTAAGAAAGGCCCCAGCAGTTGAGCAGATGTGACAAAATGCTTATTGTAAAAATGTTATACCTGAAACACGGTCATACTCTAGTGTGACAGCACTGCTGTACTGTAACTAGTGACGGAGGGTTATTTTCTGCAGATTGCAGTAGACAACGCAAATGTATGAATTTTCTGAAATGAGCTCAAGTTACGCAGATACCTTTCATAAACAAAAATCTGACAAACGCATCTAGTTCCTTCAGTGAATATATTGAATCTCCTAAATGTTATTTCCATTTAATTCCACAGATGCCCATAATCCAGATTTATAGTCATATGATGTGAAATATAGTGTTGATATTGAGACAACTGTCCTATGGACATATGACAGCTGTCCTAATATGGACACAGAAATGTCTTCAAGTAGGGACTTTCCTCAAATCAGTTCATTAGAAAGACATTATTGACAATACATCGTTCTCTCCTCCTCCTCCCCGGTTTTACTTACTGTATAAGGTGTTTTAATTGACACGTAGTCTCAGAACACATTATGACACGTTTTGACATGTTTAACAGCTGATAAAATGGTCATAACACTGTCATGACACATGTATTTAGATCTGTTGTGACATATATTGCATTATTTTATGGCTGGTTATGACACCTACATAAGTGTTAAAACCCATAAAACCTACCATGGTAGTTATTAAATAACTACTGTTAGGTTTTGTGGGTTTTATGGCTGGTTAGGGCATCTACATAAGAGGGTCAAAACCCACAAAACACAAGGCAAAACATTCCATTACACCATAGCCTACTTCTCAACAGTATTTTTATGTTACATAACATTTTCAGAAATGTACCATATTCAATTATCATTGTTATTGCGTACACATTGATGTCAGATACGCATCTACCCCAATGCCTTATTGCTGATGACTGGGTTGAATGCAGGAGCAGATTTCAGGAGCAGGATAAGAACACCTCTTTGTGAGTGATGACTGACATAAGGGCATGGATGTGATAAGCCTATCTGGATTATATGATTATGATGGAACTAATGCTTAATGAAAGTGTATTTTCTTAGTCCAGTTAAAGTGACAGTATGGGTATATTTCTTCATAAGTGTCATACTTCTTGGCAGAGAAAAAACAAATTTGAATACATGTGGGTTTTGACAGACTTATCACCAGCCATAAAATAATGCTATATACTTTGTCACAACAGGTGTAAATATATGTCATGACAGGGTTATGACATGGCACACTCTCATAATGTGTTATGAAGCTAGGTGTCAAGTAAAGTCTTTCCTTTACCTCGTGTTGTTTGAAACCACCACTTCATGGCTCTCTGCTGTGACAAGAACAATGCATGTGTAGAGAAAGGGTGTTATGTGATAACGTATAATTAATTTGATTATTCATTATGACTATAAAAAACTGGGTTAAGCAATAAATGTACAGGATGAATGATGAATGAAGATTTTGGCAAAATGGTCAATTAAATCAACCTAAGAAATGAAGGGAAAATGTGTTGGGTATTTAAGTAGCATTTGATTGAACGGACAAGACAAGCAGTTATTTAAAAGTCCTAAACTAACAGAGGCCTGTATTTTTGGGAGTAATTTATACATTTTACACATTCACAGTTTAATCAAGGAAAATATAGGTTAGATGGAGCTGGATACTCGTATGTTTAGTCTGCCTGCACCCCAATGGTCTTCAGAGAGCTCTGCATGCACAAAGAGTCCAAAAGAGGATTTCAGTAGTCCAGTGATTGACAAGGTCACTGCGGGGGGTGGCCTTGAATTGTTAGTGTTTAGTCCTGGGACAGGAATAGGTGAGGCTTCCGTTCAGGAAAGCAGTGATTGGTTCAGGTGAGGGAAAGGTTTTGGGAGCTGAGTCCGCCCACATTCATCGCCAGCATATTCTGCAAGATTGCTTTGTCCACTTTTATAAACTCTTTAAAAGTTTGAATTAAGACAGTCCAATTGTGCAGATACCAAATAGTATTATTTTATGTGAATGAATAAGGGCAGGAAAATAGCACCACACGTTATTGTACATTATTGTCTTATTCTACACACATCACAACACTTCTACCCATGTAATTTTCAGTCAGAGTTTCCTTCAGAGTTTTTTTTGCCACTTTGTGTTGTCCATTGTTCTACAGTGAAGAGAGATCCTTGTTTGGCAAGACAACAAGTTGTCTTAAGACTTGTGAGGTGGGTAGATTGATGAATCACAGCAAAGGCAGAAGTTCCAAAGTTAAAATGGACTTAGTTTGTCTGTCCAGCAAGAAAATAAAAATAAAAAAAAGTCCAAACCTGACATCTCTAGATTTCCCACCCACAGCTTAACTAGCTTGTCTTGTTGTTTTCCTCTGAAGTACTGTATCCAGCAGGCCCTTATCCAGACATACAAAGTTAGCAGCACCTGCAAATGCAGCTGTGTCTGTGGACAGATCCTTACAGCTTGTACTTAGCCCTGGGAAATGATGGTTGTTGTTGTGTGAGCTCTGAGCTAAGGAGAGGGGGGAGCTATCTGCAGGCTACTTTTTCAACCGCGCTGACTTTTCTTGGCACAGGAAAGGTGGTTTGGAACTCTCTACACCACGTGTGTCCTCCTCTGACCCCGTAATGGAAAACACAGAGTCATTATTATCTAATTAGCCAGACTAATGACACACTGGAGAAAGCCATGAGGCCAAGACACCAGTCTCTTTCATGCTTTCCTATCTCTCAATAAGGCTGCTTGTTAGAGGTGTAACAATAACTTTCTTTAGAAATATCACCAAATTACCATTAAATCATTCATTGTATTAGTACTTACATTTTAGGGACAACCTAAAACCTGCTCTTTGAAATATAATTTGACTATTTACTTAATCTTTAAGTCCATTGATGCAACCGCGAGTCAATCTAATTAACATAATTCAAAATCCATCTGTTTAAGCATCTGTTGGGCTTTGTCTCAATCAATCAATCAAATGTATTTATAAAGCCCTTTTAACATCAGATCATGTCAACGTGCACTACAGAAACCCAGCCTAAAACCCCAAACAGTAAGCAATGCAGATGTAGAAGCACCGTGGCTAAGAAAACTCCCTGGAAAGGCTGGAACCTAGGAAGAAACCTAGAGAGGAATCAGGCTCTGAGGAGTAGCCAGTCCTCTTCTGGCTGTGCCGGGTGGAGATTATAACAGTAGATGGCATCTGCTTAAGTCGGCCTTCCACATCTGCGGTGGAAAGTGGCAGAGCTACAGTGCTTTTTGTCAGACCAGGAGACATCCCGAAAAATTGGTCTTCTCACGAAAATGTCTCGAGCATCCGATTTGGCCTGAACAACTAATATGACCACTCTATGGAAAGAGGAGATTCTCCCGAATAGAAAGGTGTTCTCCGTTTTGCTCTATGACCCCACAAGTGCCACAGGACTCATTTGAAAGTTACCCCGTACTCGTTTAAAAAATGTATGGAACTATGGAAGAAGTTTTGTGCCCCCCCAAAAAAAGGGGTGGAAATATGTGTCAACAAATATTTCTTGAGCTTTCTTTATACAGTTGAGGTTTACATACACCTTAGCCAAATACATTTAAACTAAGTTTTTCACAATTCCTGACATCCTAGTAAAAATTCCCTGTCTTAGGTCATTTTGGATAACAACTTTATTTTAAGAATGAAATGTTAGAAAAATAGTAGAGAGAATGATTTATTTAAGCTTTTATTTCTTTCATCACATTCCCAGTGGGTCAGAAGATCACATACACTCAATTAGTATTTGGTAGCATTGCCCTCTCTCTCCCGCAGAGGGGAAGAGGGGTGAAAGTTAGCAGTTTTATGATGGTCGTAAATACCTGCAGGAAGTCTCTCTCACACAAAATGCAAGGGAAGTGAAAAATCCCTTCTTTACAACAGAGAGAGATTTTGTAGTTTTGTGACATCCAATACTGGATAATGAAACAATATTTCTGTAATCCAAGCAGTTGGAAGGGTCAGTGGGTACTGAAAGAACATTCAAGTCAAATGTGTTACCAATTTTGATGATAACTGAAGACAATATAACAAAACTGTAGCTCTGAATGTGTATATTTCCCAGTTGTCAGGTTCACATCCAAATGTTGTGGATCTAATATGATTACATATGAAACTATTTGTGAGAAGATTAAATGTGATTTTACCCTTCGAAATTAGAAAATGGAACGTCCCTTTTTCAAGAGTGCATACCCCCTGAATATGTTACAAATGGTTAACCTCTCTGAGCACGGAACCGGGCTGAAATTCCACAACATACAGTGATCGCTACATAAATAGTCATATTAAACATTAATTTAAATACAAGTGTATCACATGTATCGAAAGCCTAGAATCTTGCTAATCCAACTGCGTTGTCAGATTTCAAAAAGGATTTACTGCGAAAGTATATGATGCGATTATCTGAGCATAGAGCCCCATAAAAAACAACCATTTCAACCAGCACAGGCGTAACAAAAACAAACTGCATTAAAATAACCCATTTACCTTTGACGATCTTCGTCTGTTTGCAATCCAAATGCTCATTGTTACACAATGAATGATCTTTTGTTTGACAAAATCCGTTTTTATAGCCTAACACGAAACATTTTGTGAACCGCTTGTGTCATGAATTCCGTTTCATTCCATCTTCGACAACACATTCAATGTAAATACATATGCAGTAAACGTGTCTTTTCCAGTCATGTTTGGTTTCATTGCAATCAACTGTATCAACTGGTTGTAACACAACCAAGATGGGTCATTTCGCGGGACGTATTGACTGAAAGAAACCGATTTGAAGACAACAACTAATGACATCATTGTCCACCAATGATTTGCCCGCTGTTTCGTTAACTGACTGTATTTTAATCCAATGACCACTGATCATCTTTAAATCTAGCTGGGTAGATAGCCAATGAGCTGAGGAACACGGCAATATGCAATGGTTATGTGTTATGTGCACTGACAAAGAGGCGAAGGAGGGAAAGTGTGCCACCTGCTAACGAAGGGACAGAAGGGCGTTGGCACACTGTCCTAGAAGATGATGTGGAGCCACCTCAACCAACATTTAGGCCGAAAAGGGAGCCAGGACCTCAGGTGAATATGACATCAACTTACAGCCCCCTTCAGTAGTGGAGAGGGTAGTAAGTTTTAAGTTCCTCGGCGTACACATCACAGACAAACTGAATTGGTCCATCCACACAGACAGCATCGTGAAGAAGGCGCAGCAGCGCCTCTTCAACCTCAGGAGGCTGAAGAAATTTGGCTTGTCACGAAAAGCACTCACAAACTTCTACAGATGCACAATCGAAAGCATCCTGTCGGGCTGTATCACCGCCTGGTACGGCAACTGCTCCGCCCACAACCGTAAGGCTCTCCAAAGGGTAGTGAGGTCTGCACAACGCATCACCGGGGGCAAACTACCTGCCCTCCAGGACACCTACACCACCCGATGTCAAAGGAAGGCCATAAAGATCATCAAGGACAACAACCACCCAAGCCACTGCCTGTTCACCCCGCTATCATCCAGAAGGCGAGGTCAGTACAGGTGTATCAATGCTGGGACCGAGAGACTGAAAAACAGCTTCTATCTCAAGGCCATCAGACTGTTAAACAGCCACCACTAACTTTGAGTGGCTGCTGCCAACACACTGAATCAACTCCAGCCACTTTAATAATGGGAATTGATGGGAAATTATGTAAAATATATCACTAGCCACTTTATACAATGCTACCTAATATAATGTTTACATACCCTACATTATTCATCTCATATGTATACGTATATACTGTGCTCTATATCATCTACAGCATCTTTATGTAATACATATCACTAGCCACTTTAAACTATGCCACTTTGTTTACATACTCATCTCATATGTATATACTGTACTCGATACCATCTACTGCATCTTGCCTATGCCGCTCTGTACCATCACTCATTCATATATCTTTATGTACATATTCTTTATCCCTTTACACTTGTGCCTATAAGGTAGTAGTTTTGGAATTGTTAGCTAGATTACTTGTTGGTTATTACTGCATTGTCGGAACTAGAAGCACAAGCATTTCGCTACACTCTCATTAACATCTGCTAACCATGTGTATGTGACAAATAAAATTAGATTTGAATTTGATTTGATTTGAGCTTTTCAGCTGTTATTCACCCAATCCGTTGTCGAGTCGCTCGTGTCTAACATGAATAAGTATGGGGAGAAGAAGCAAGCAGGCAAAAAGGTAGCATGGAAGCCCATATCCATGTCAGACTTTTTCTGTTACCTTTCACTGGTCGTCTACATGGGGCTGGTGAAGATGAAAAGCCTGAGGGGCTACTGGAAAACATCATCTCACTACCAACTGTCTTTCCCCATGACTGTTATGTCTTGCAAAAGGTTTCTGGTTATTTCACAGGCACTTCATATCAGTGACCCAAAGGATGATGAAGCGAATGACAAGAAGAGAGGCACAGCAACGTTTGATAGACTTTGCAAAATACAACCTCTCTACTACAATATTGTTGAGGCCTGCAAAACCTACTTTCAGCCAGCTCAGAATGTGTCAAAAGATGAGAGGATGGTAGCCTCAAAGGCCAGAATTGGCCTCACACAGTACATGAGAAACAAACCAACCAAGTGGGGTTACAAGCTGTTTGTGTTGGCTGATTCTGTGTGTGCCTACACATGCAATTGTTTTGTCTTTGAGGGGAAGAACAGTTTTGCTACCGGTAAGGGACTTAGCTATGACTCAGTAATGGAGTCATTGGATTTTCAACTGCTAGGGAAGGGCTACAAACTGTTTGGATAACTTCTACACAAGCCCTACCATGTTTGCAGACCTTAGGAAGCTGGATGTGTGGGCTTGTGGCACCATTCGTACCAACAGGGTGGGCTTTCCGAAGACGAAGGTGAACGACATGCCTAAGCGGGCTGAGCGGGGGACCATGCGATGGATCCATGAAGATGGCCTGCTTTTTGTAAAGTGGATGGATACCAGAGAGGTGGTGATGTGCACAACAATCCACAAGTCCTTAATTGGGGTTCATGTCATCAGACGTGTGAAGGACGGTGCCGGGGCATGGACCACCAAAAATGTCCCCATTCCAACTGCAGTATAGGACAACAACAAGAGCATGGGAGGTGTAGACCTATCAGATGTGCTGATAGGCTATTACAATGTTCTCCATAAGACAAGGAAATTGTACAAGACGTTCTTCTATCATTTCATCGACATTGCTGTGGTGAATGCATTCATCCTACACAAGGAAATGGCTAAGAGCTGTGGAAAGCCGTTCCTCTCACAGAAAGCCTTCAGAGAGCTGCTCATCAATGAGCTTGCTGGCTGCAGCACCACTGCACCATGTTCTACCTACTCTACCTCTGCCCCTTCTCTGCTCCTGCCACAAGTGCTCATCTGCCCAAATGTATTTCTGCAGGTATGGATGTGCCTAAGGGGCAAAAGGGCACAGCATGGAGGCGTCGCTGTGTTGTTTGCAAGATGAAGTCCCCGATCACTTGCACCACATGCTTGGTGACCCTCTGCTTTACAGCAGAAAGATACTGCTAAGACACAAGGCAGCAGCACAATATTGTGTAGAGCTTTGGCAAAGTGGGTGTGGTTATATCCTTCCTGTTTGGCCCTGTCCAGGGGTCTCATCGGATGGGGCCACAGTGTCTCCTGACCCCTCCCGTCTCAGCCTCCAGTATTTATGCTGCAGTAGTTTTTGTCGGTGGGCTAGGGTCAGTTTGTTATATCTGGAGTACTTCTTCTGTCTTATCCGGTATCCTGTGTGAATTTAAGTATGCTCTCTCTAATTCTCTCTTTCTCTCTCTCGGAGGACCTGAGCCCAAGGACCATGCTTCAGGACTACCTGGCATGATGACTCCTTGTTGTCCCCAGTCCACCTGGCCTTGCTGCTTTTTTTCTCAATTTCTTGGGGGGTTGTGTAAGAATACCATTTTGGTATTTTGTATATACACTACTCAAAAAATAAAGGGCGCACTAAAATAACACATCCTAGATCTGAATGAATGAAATATTCTTATCAAATACTTTTTTCTTTACATAGTTGAATGTGCTGACAACAAAATCACACAAAAATGATCAATGGAAATCAAATGTATCAACCCATGGGGGTCTGGATTTGGAGTCACACTCAAAATTAAAGTGGAAAACCACACTACAGGCTGATGTGAAAATGAGGCTCAGTAGTGTGTGTGGCCTCCATGTGCCTGTATGACCTCCCTACAACGCCTGGGCATGCTCCTGATGAGGTGGCGGATGGTCCCCTGAGGGATCTCCTCCCAGACCTCGACTAAAGCATCCGCCAACTCCTGGACAGTCTGTGGTGCAACGTGGAGTTGGTGGATGGAGCGAGACATGATGTCCCAGATGTGCTCAATTGGATTCAGGTCTGGGGAACGGGCGGGCCAGTCCATAGCATCAATGCCTTCCTCTTGCAGGAAGTGCTGACACACTCCATCCAAATGAGGTCTAGCATTGTCTTGCATTAGGAGGAACCCAGGGCCAACCGCACCAGCATATGGGCTCACAAGGGCTCTGAGGATCTCATCCCGGTACCTAATGGCAGTCAGGCTACCTCTGGCAAGCACATGGAGGGCTGTGCATGCCCCAAATAAATGCCACCCCACACCATGACTGACCCACCGCCAAACCGGTCATGCTGGAGGATGTTGCAGGCAGCAGAGCGTTCTCCAAGGCGTCTCCAGACTCTGTCACGTCTATCACGTGCTCAGTGTGAACCTGCTTTCATCTGTGAAGAGAACAGGGCTCCAGTGGCCAATTTGACAATCTTGGTGTGCAAATGCAAAACGTCCTGCACGGTGTTGGGCTGTAAGCACAACCCCCACCTGTGGACGTCGGGCCCTCATACCACCCTCATGGAGTCATTTTGAGGTCATTTTGCAGGGCTCTGGCAGTGCTCCTCCTTGCACAAAGACGGAGGTAGCGGTCCTGCTGCTGGGTTGTTGCCCTCCTACGGCCTCCTCCAGCGCTTCCATGCTCTGGACACTACGCGGACAGACACAGCAAACCTTCTTGCCACAGCTCGCATTGATGTGCTATCCTGGATGAGCTGCACTCCCTGAGCCACTTGTGTGCCACTTGTGTGGGTTGCAGACTCCGTCTCATGCTACCACTAGAGTGAAAGCACCGCCAGCATTCAAAAGTGACCAAAACATCAGCGAGGAAGCATAGGAACTGAGAAGTGCTCTGTGGTTACCACCTGCAGAACCACTCCTTTATTGGGGGCGTCTTGCTAATTGCCTATAATTTCCAACTGTTGTCTATTCCATTTGCACAACAGCATGTTAAATTTATTGTCAATCAGTGTTGCTTCCTAAGTGGACAGTTTGATTTCACAGAAGTGTGATTGACTTAGTTACATTGTGTTGTTTAAGTGTTCCCTTTATTTTTTGAGCAGTGTAGTTATTTGTTTCAAAATGTATACAATTTGGCCACTTGGGTACATTTGGGCTACTTGTGTGGGACACCTGAGTGACTTCATGATAAATGTCATGTAGCACACTCATTTTGGAAGTTATCATTCTGAAACTTTGCACAAGTACTGTTGCCCTCTTATACAGTGGGGCAAAAAAGTATTTAGTCAGCCACCAATTGTGCAAGTTCTCCCACTTAAAAAGATGAGAGAGGCCTGTAATTTTCATCATAGGTACACTTCAACTATGACAGACAAAATGAGAAAAAAAATCCAGAAAATCAAATTGTAGGATTTTTAATGAATTTATTTGCAAATTATGGTGGAAAATAAGTATTTGGTCAATAACAAAAGTTTCTCAATACTTTGTTATATACCCTTTGTTGGGAATGACAGAGGTCAAATGTTTTCTGTAAGTCTTTCACAAGGTTTTCACACACTGTTGCTGGTATTTTGGCCCATTCCTCCATGCAGATTTCCTCTAAAGCAGTGATGTTTAGGGGCTGATGCTGGGCAACACGGACTTTCAACTCCCTCCAAAAATGTTCGATGGGGTTGATATCTGGAGACTGGCTAGGCCACTCCAGGACCTTGAAATGCTTTTTACGAAGCCACTCCTTCGTTGCCCGGGCGGTGTGTTTGGGATCATTGTCATGCTGAAAAACCCAGCCACGTTTCATCTTCAATGCCCTTGCTGGTGGAAGGAGGTTTTCACTCAAAATCTCACGATGCATGTCCCCATTCATTCTTTCCTTTACACGGATCAGTCGTCCTGGTCCCTTTGCAGAGAAACAGCCCCAAAGCATGACGTTTCCACCCCCATGCTTCACAGTAGGTATGGTGTTCTTTGGATGCAACTCAGCATTCTTTGTCCTCCAAACACGACGAGTTGAGTTTTTACCAAAAAGTTATATTTTGGTTTCATCTGACCATATGACATTCTCCCAATCTTCTTCTGGATCATCAAAATGCTCTCTCGCAGACTTCAGACGGGCCTGGACATGTACTGGCTTAAGCAGAGAGCCTTTAGGTGCCTTTTGGGAAACTCCAAGTGGGCTGTCATGTGCCTTTTTACCAGTACTCAAAACTACCCTAAACAACCTCAAAATACCAGAAACAACCCCAAACTGCCATTCCCAAACAACTGCTTGTGGAGGTTTTTGTGTATAATTTTAGGGTGACATGTTGCTAGGTGAGAGACCTTGGCTGCTCTACATCAGCTGAAACCTTGTTTTGACAGAAAAGGTGACAGCTGTGACAAAAACGTTTTCAGTTTTAATGACCAAAAAGAATGAACTGCATGTGAAGTTGCACTGTGTAACACCTGGTGGGTGAAATCAACGTTTGTAACTCCAGCAGTGGAAGATGATGCTTATCTCATTGGTGAATATCAGTCACATTCTTATGTAGGGGGGCCGAAAGACGTACATAAACTCTTGTGGGTGCTCTATTTCCAATGCAGTGCATAGTTTGGCTTGCTTATCAACCCATCTCACTGTCAAGTGTAGCCAGGAAACCTCAGGTACTGTAGGCTAAAGTAGCTGGATAGTTGTTAGTTCCTTCTTCAGTTGTGTTCAACACAACTAGCAACACTATTAAAAAACAACATTACTGGTTAACAAATAACACAATTCTAAAATGTGGGAAGAGGATAAGAACCCCACATCACATGGCTAATCAGACCAGTATGTTGTTTGTCAGTGTATCATTCAAAATACGAAGCATTTATCAAACTGATTTCCAAACCCCAATTTCGGTGTTGCAGCTGAAAGCTGCGAAGCACAAGTATTCATGAAAGCAATTAAATCCATAACTCTGCATATCAAAGGAACAGAAAACAACCTTTTAACACAAAACAAAATAGCGAGTAGTGGTTTAACTATGCCAGCCTTGCCTAATTACGATAATAGCCACATAGTTCAAAATACATTCTGTTGGTAGCACACATAATTACACAAGATAGTGGCGAGAATATGAGCTTCTCAGAGATAACAAGGTGTCATCCCTGTAAAGCGGTTGATATGTTATTCTACGACACAGGGACACAGACATCCTCATTAGGCCTGTCATCTGACAAAATAAAATTCTGCTGTCCTAAAATGAGTTTTCCAGGAAGTAACAAGGAAAATAATTTTCCCCAGTGGATGCTGAGCTCTCATAACTACTCCTATTAATGGTGTTAAATCAGGTTTAATGCTTTTTGGTAGGTCAGGAAAACCACTTGTCTCCTGATGCAAGCTTGGCATAGACAGGATATTTACCTCCATTTTCTTTCAAGACAGCAGCTTGTTACTTATTGCGTTCCATTATTATTGCCTCCAACTGGGGGAAATTTATTTAGATTAAACTGCACTGTTGTTTCCTTAATACATTTCAGGGGGGTGGATGAATAATATCAAATTGTCGAAGGTTGTATGAGGAACAAAATATTACCATAAAATTGTTATATGACCTCCAAGAAATGAAGCAATATCCCGCTGATTCCCGCAGACACTGCAGCAAAGTCAATTAAAGCCAAGATTGCGCTGTACTTTTGAATGGATAAAAATGTCTAACGAACTCAAGTACCAGAGTTTTTCATCAACACAAAGCACTTTGTTTTCCCGAGGTATCGCTAAACTGACAGGAGTGTCAACAATGATCCAAAGGTTAATGAGAATATTAGACAAGGGTATGGAAGAGTCCTTGAGCTGAACTGAGCTGAGTGGGGAGCCAATGTATCAAAGCCAAAGTGAGGATGATTATTTCAAACATTTCTCCGCATAGACTCTTGACCGTGAACTCCCACCAAATAATCCTTCCAGCACAACCTGAAGCAGTGCTATAGAATGTGTATTGCTCTTTTGTCTGGAATTGGTAATGATATGTTGGTTATTGAACAAGACCTAAGCCATTTTCACCATCCAGCCCAAACAATATTTTGTCAATGTAGTGATAACCTGGCAACTTAACTACCAATATGTGTTGATAATTTAAAAAACTAACTCGACAGACATGAAGGACTAGTCTTTCTCATATAGTACGGCATGCTTTTTGATAAAAATAGTGAAACATGCTATCAAGCTATCAAACATTCTCGTAACACTATATTCCACGAAGAAACAATCGTGCAGGTGATGCTTATCAAATGAATCCCATGTGACAACAGTAACACATGGCTGGATATCTCAAACATGTCCCTTCAAATGCACAGATTCTCTGGGACTCACAAGCAACGACACTTCAGCAGACTCAGTGGCGACGCAAAAACTCTTCCTAAAAAGCACACGTCCCTGGCTAACTTCCCACTTGTAGAACTCGTATAATCTGGTCAGTAGCCATTTTAAGCTACCCCAGATGTTTGTCTTGCAAAATAACACTTCTCAGTAAGTGCATGTTGTCTTGATGGCTTTGGGGCCTTGGCAGGACATCTGTAAGTTGGTAAAACTAGTTTTCTTGCCTAGTCTCTAGGGATCACCAGACTGTCACAGTATGGCCTTAATTAAAGCACGGGAGCATGATGAATTTACCACTGACTTTACTCAGGAACAAAGTTGGCCCTATCTAGTCTATTGTCTCTCGGTTGGTTGCCCATATCCATGTCTTGTATTTTTGCCATAACAATTTAAGAGACTCTCTCAATGCTCTGTTGTCCTATGAAAGTAATAGCATTGTAAAATAAAATATTTAACTAGGCAAGTCAGTTAACAAATTCTTATTTACAATGACGGCCTAGGAACAGTGGGTTAATTAACCTGTTTAGGGGCAGAACGACAGGTTTTTACCATGTCAGCTCGGGGATTTGATCTAGCAACCTTTCGGTTACTGGTCCAACACTAACCACTAGCCTACCTGCCTCCCCGTTAGAACAATATAACTTCATAATTAAATAAAACACTGTCTAATATTTCACAATGTCATGGTATTGTACACATGCAGGAAAACACTATTAATAAATAAAAAATTTAAATTAAAAATTAAAAAACTTAAGGTAATATTGTAACAGTTCCAGCTTGAACCATTTAATGCTGGTGGTAGGGAATTTAGTTGCCTAGGCGACAAAGCATCCAGGATTGCAGAAGCACAGGGTGGATAAGTATATATTTATGAGATTGTATAAATGGGAGAAGGAAGGTGAATGGAGAATAATGGTGTCATGATAGATTTACATAAAGACTTGAGGTACGGGGTGGCAGGTACAGTAGTGCTAACCACACATTTAAATGCTCTCTCTCCACTCTGGATGGTCATTTTGGTGACATGTTAATGTGATCCTTCACAAAATGATCATTACATAATCCTGCACAAATAGCTGGGAGCGATGCAAACGGGGGTTAATTGTAGAAAAAAACATACCATTTTAGATTTATTTGTATGATATATTAATTGGTATGGTTACTGTAGGGGAAAAAAGAGTTTAGGTTTGGGCTGAATTCAGAATTGAATTGAGAATGCCTCATATTTATTTTGAATTGCATTTAAAATTAAGTAGTGAACAGGATACAGAATTGAAATATTTTTTGAATTAAAGGAAATAATCGAATTCAAATGCCTTTATTTTATATTATTAGCTGTAGTCTATACAAATATACATGCCTTCAAATCAAATCAAATGTTATTTGTCACATACACATGGTTAGCAGATGTTAATGCGAGTGTAGCGAAATGCTTGTGCTTCTAGTTCCGACAATGCAGTAATAACCAACAAGTAATCTAACTAACAATTCCAAAACTACTGTCTTATACACACAAGTGTAAGGGGAAAAATAATATGTACATAAAGATATATGAATGAGTGATGGTACAGAGCGGCATAGGCAAGATGCAGTAGATGGTATCGAGTACAGTATATACATATGAGATGAGTATGTAAACAAAGTGGCATAGTTAAAGTGGCTAGTGATACAAGTATTACATAAAGATGCTGTAGATGATATAGAGTACAGTATATACGTATACATATGAGATTAATAATGTAGGGTATGTAAACATTATATTAGGTAGCATTGTTTAAAGTGGCTAGTGATATATTTTACATAATTTCCCATCAATTCCCATTATTAAAGTGGCTGGAGTTGAGTCAGTGTGTTGGCAGCAGCCACTCAATGTTAGTGGTGGCTGTTTAACAGTCTGATGGCCTTGAGCTGTTTTTCAGTCTCTCGGTCCCAGCTTTGATGCACCTGTACTGACCTCGCCTTCTGGATGATAGCGGGGTGAACAGGCAGTGGCTCGGGTGGTTGTTGTCCTTGATGATCTTTATGGCCTTCCTGTAACATAGGATGGTGTAGGTGTCCTGGAGGGCAGGTAGTTTGCCCTCAGTGATGCGTTGTGCAGACCTCACTACCCTCTGGAGAGCCTTACGGTTGTGGGCGGAGCAGTTGCCGTACCAGGCGGTGATACAGCCCGCCAGGATGCTCTCGATTGTGCATCTGTAGAAGTTTGTGAGTGCTTTTGGTGACAAGCCACATTTCTTCAGCCTCCTGAGGTTGAAGAGGCGCTGCTGCGCCTTCTTCACAATGCTGTCTGTGTGGGTGGACCAATTCAGTTTGTCTGTGATGTGTATGCCGAGGAACTTAAAACTTACTACTGTTCCATCGATGTGGATAGGGGGGTGTTCCCTCTGCTGTTTCCTGAAGTCCACAATCATCTCCTTAGTTTTGTTGACGTTGAGTGTGAGGTTATTTTCCTGACACCACACTCCGAGGGCCCTTACCTCCTCCCTGTAGGCCGTCTCGTCATTGTTGGTAATCAAGCCTACCACTGTTGTGTCGTCCGCAAACTTGATGATTGAGTTGGAGGCGTGCGTGGCCACGCAGTCGTGGGTGAACAGGGAGTACAGGAGAGGGCTCAGAACGCACCCTTGTGGGGCCCCAGTGTTGAGGATCAGCGGGGTGAAGATGTTGTTGCCTACCCTCACCACCTGGGGGCGGCCCGTCAGGAAGTCCAGTACCCAGTTGCACAGGGCGGGGTCGAGACCCAGGGTCTTGAGTTTAATGACGAGTTTCGAGGGTACTATGGTGTTAAATGCCGAGCTGTAGTCAATGAACAGCATTCTCACATAGGTATTCCTCTTGTCCAGATAGATGGGTTAGGGCAGTGTGCAGTGTGGTTGAGATTGCATCGTCTGTGGACCTATTTGGGCGGTAAGCAAATTGGAGTGGGTCTAGGGTGTCAGGTAGGGTGGAGGTTATATGGTCCTTATACGGAAGTGAGTGCTACAGGGCGGTAGTTGTTTAGCTCAGTTACCTTAGCTTTCTTGGGAACAGGAACAATGGTAGCCCTCTTGAAGCATGTGGGAACAGCAGACTGGGATAGAGATTGATTGAATATGTCCGTAAACACACCAGCCAGCTGGTCTGCGCATGCTCTGAGGGCGCGGCTGGGGATGTCGTCTGGGCCTGCAGCCTTGCGAGGGTTAACACGTTTAAATGTTTTACTCACCTCGGCTGCAGTGAAAGAGAGGCCGCATGTTTTGGTTGCAGGCCATTGTCCTCAAAGCGGGCAAAAAAGTGATTTAGTCTGCCTGGGAGCAAGACATACTGGTCCGTGACGGGGCTGGTTATCATTTTGTAATCCATGATTGACTGTAGACCCTGTCACATACCTCTTGTGTCTGAGCCGTTGAATTGAGATTCTACTTTGTCTCTATACTGACACTTAGCTTGTTTGATTGCCTTGCGGAGGGAATAGCTACACTGTTTGTATTCGGTCATATTTCCGGTCGCCTTGCCCTGATTAAAAGCAATGGTTCGCGCTTTCAGTTTCACGCGAATGCTGCCATCAATCCACGGTTTCTGGTTTGGGAATGTTTTAATCGTTGCTATGGGAACGACATCTTCAACGCACGTTCTCATGAACTCGCACACCGAATCAGTGTATTCGTCAATGTTGTTGTCTGACGCAATACGAAACCTATCCCAGTCCACGTGATGGAAGCAGTCTTGGAGTGTGGAATCAGATTGGTCGGACCAGCATTGAACAGACCTCAGCGTGGGAGCTTCTTGTTTTAGTTTCTGTCTGTAGGCAGGGATCAACAAAATGGAGTCATAGTCAGCTTTTCCGAAAGGAGGGCGGGGCAGGGCAGGGGCAGGGTCGCGGAAGTTAGAATAGCAGTGATCCAAGGTTTTGCCAGCCCTGGTAGCGCAATCGATATGCTGATACAATTTAGGGAGTCTTGTTTTCATACGCCTTGACTTATTCCACATTTTGTTGTGTTACAGCCTGAATTCAAAATGTCGTAAATTTATTTCTCACCCATCTACACACAATACCCTTTATAGACAAAGTGACAATTTATTGAAAATGAAATATCTAATTTACATAAGTATTCACATCTCTGAGTCAATACCTGGGAGAAGGAGAAAAGTAGCTGTGTCAGTCACATAGCAAAGATAGGAGAGACCATGTGAGGATATGACAGAGCAGAGTGACTTGGTGTATAGAGAAAAAAGGAGAGGGCCTAGAACCCGAGCCCTGGGGGACACCAGTAGTGAGAGTACGTGGTGCAGACAGATCCATGTCACTTGGTAGGAGCAGCCTGCCAGGTAGGATGAAATCCAATAGCGTACTGAGCCTGAGATGCCCAGACCTGAAAGGGTGGATTGGAGGATCTGATGGTTCACAGTGTCGAAAGCAGTGGATAGATCTAGGAGGATGAGAACAGAAGAGAGAGTCCACTTTGGCAGTGAGGAGAGCCTCAGTCACACAGAAGAGCAGTCTCGGTTGAGTGACCCATATTGAAGCCTGACTGGCTATGGTCAAGATCGTTCTGAGAGACAATGAGAGAGTTGATCAGAGACAGCACAATTAATTGTTTTGGAAAGAAAATAAAGGGATACAGGTCTAGTGTTGATTTCTTGCAGCCAGTGGTTAGTTGAGGGAAGTGAGGAATGGGAGAATATCTCCAGAGATGGTCTGGAGCAGGGGATAGGTCGAGCGAGCAGGTTGTTTGGCGGCTCGACCTCACTAGTTGCAGGATTTCATCTGGAGTAAGAGGGGAAAAATAGTTTTTTTCTAAATTCTTGCTCAGTTGCCCGCAGCCCTGTTCTGTAAGCTCACAATGAGTCACTCAGCTATGGATCAGGAGGGAAGGGGACAGTGCTATTCATAGGATGCAGAAAGGGAGGAGAGTAGGGTCAAAAAGGTAAAAATCAGGAGACAGGATGGATAGGGATTTAGCAGAAGTGAGAGAGATGATAGGATAGAAGAGGAGAGAGAGCAAAAATTGTGACAGCGCAAGACCATGGGTAGGGAGGGGCTGAATGGCTAGGGTTGGAGGAAAGGGAGACAAAAAATGAAACAAAAGGAGTCGTTCAGTGAGATTTGTAGTCGAACAGCCTATAGTAAAGATGAGGTCAAACATATTGCTATTGAGTTTAAAGGGGATTGGGAAAGCGTGAGGTACATTTCTTATTGAAACTTTAACTAGACAAGTTCTTATTTACAATGATGGCTTACAATGACAGCCTAAAGGAGGCAAGGAGGGGAAAGAGGGAGTCAGGAGGTTGAAATCGCCAAGTACGAAGAGCCATCATCAGGAAATGAGCTTATCAAGGTGTCAAGCTCATTGAGTAACTGGGTGATAGATGACAACAATGTTAAGCTTGAGTGGACAGTGACAGCATGGAATTAAAATGAGTCGGATAGGTGAGAGGTAGAAAATAGAAAATCTCCAGTTAGGCGAAATGAGTAGCCCGGTGCCACCACCGCGATGACCAGATGCTCTTGAACTATGAGAGAAAACATAGTCAGATGAAGAGAGCAGCTGGAGTAGTAGTGCTCTTTGGGGCGATCCATGTCTCCGTCGTGGCTAAAGTGTCAAGGTGTCAAGGTGTCAAGGGACTGAAGGGAAGCATAGGATGAGATGAATGCGTCATTCTTGACCGCAGATCAGAAGTTCCAAACGCTGCCAGAGACCTGGAATTCTACATGGGTTGTGGGAGCAGGTTACACTAAATTAGAAGGGTTGCAGCCAAGGGGTGGGGAGTGTCTGTTAAGCCTACAGGGAGCGTAGAAAATAGGTATAGAACACATACATAGTTGCCAAAGCTGCAAAATAAGATCGGAAAATAACTAAGTAAGATACTCAAGTGAGAGACTAGTGTCGAGCCTTCCTCGCTTTCCTTCATCGACAAACTACGCCAAACAACTTTTAGTTTAGCCAACGAGACCATACTGACACAATCAACGCTTATATGGCTGCCACTGACTAATCAGGGGAGACTGAAGTACTAACAATAATTGCTAATTGCCTAAAAGAGGTGAAGGGCACACCTCCCAGTATTAATTGCTGATTGCCTAGGAGAGGACAACCTCTTAAAATGAATGACCAAGGAAAGCAAAACCTGTATGCAAATATTCAAAGTTATTATATTTCATTAATCACTCAATATAGGAAAAATACTACATTTCCCAGAATGGATTAGTTTAACCCTCAAGTTGACCCTGAGGCCTTCAAAAATGCTTTGTTGACTATGAACTTGCTTGTTTAGCCAACTGTGGGACAGACTGTTTGTTCCCACACTCGGGACTATGACTATCTATTGGTTACACAGACTCTTGGCCTCTCATCCTATTCTAACCACCTCTCTCTGGCTTTGTATCCATGCTATCTGATGAAATTGTTGTACCATATGATCTTATTGCCATCTAATGCATATTCACGTCATAAATCAACACTGCAGAGCTCTCCCTGTTCTCTGCCGTGCACTGATTGTATTACTGCTGATGATATTTGGAAATGTGCATGTACACCCCAGCCCATCTACTGTTGCTCTGATATCTGCTTCACTGATTTCTGCTCTTGTAAAAGCCTGGGTTTTATGCACAGTCACACTAGACGCTTATTACCTAAAATGCTCCAATCCAAATGTGTTGGTCATTACTGAGACGTGGTTAAGGATGAGTGTTTTGAACACTGATGTTAACCTTTCTGATTATAACCTTTTTTGGCAAGATAGCTCTTCCAAAGGTGGTGGAGTAGCGATCTTCATCAAGAGCACCTTCAGTGCTCGGTTGTCTCCACCAAGTCTGTCCCCAAACAATTTGATTTGCTAGTTTTAAGCATTAAACGTTCAAATAGCTCTTTATTGACTGTTGCTAGGTGTTATCGGCATGCACCCTACCTGCTCTAAGCTCTCTCCTGGCCCCTTAAACTAAGTCTGAATTTGTCTTTCTCTTTTGCGCACAATTCACTCTGAGAGCCTCCACCTATCCACTTACACAATGTGGTCGTTCACGCTCATTCTTCAAAATAAAAGCCTGAAACTATGTCTGAAGACTGTTGACACCTTGAGGAAGCGATAGGAAAAGGAATCTGGTTGATATCCCTTTAAATGGAGCAATGGGAGGCTATGAAACATGGATCCTGATTGTCTCCAAGGAGCTTTCCAGCCACATCCAGCATGTTAAGCAGGTCCTGCAGCGGTTATTGGAGAACCGTCTGTTTGTGAAGGCAGAGAAGTGTGATTTTCACGCCCACACTACATCCTTCCTCGGGTACATCATCTCCAGGGGTGAGATCAAGATGGACCAAGAGAAGGTTCAGGCGGTTCGGGATTGGGCCCGGCCCGGTACGAGATTGCAGCTCCAGAGATTCCTGGGATTTGCGAACTTCTATCGGAGGTTTATCCGTGATTACAGCCGCCCCTTTAACTGCTCTGACGTCTTGCACCAGAATTTTCTGTTGGACTCCTGAGGCAGACCGAGCATTTCTGAACTTGAAGAGCTGATTCACCAACGCGCCGATTCTCTCTCAACCTGACACTTCCCGTCAGTTTGTTGTTTTGAGGTGGACGCGTCTGATGTGGGGATGGGCGCCATCCTGTCCCAGCGTAGCTCCACTGACGGTAAACTCCATCCCTGCGCCTTCTACTGTTGTCGTCTTTCACCAGCTGAGAGAAACTACGATGTGGGTAACCGGGAGCTTCTCGCTGTGAAGCTTGCCTTGGAGTGGCGTCACTGGTTGGAGGGAGCGGAGCAACCGTTTGTGGTCTGGACTGACCACAAGAATCTGGCTTACGTGCAATCGGCTAAACGCCTCAACTCCCGTCAGGCCAGGTGGGCTTTGTTTTTTGGACGCTTCAATTTTTCCCTGACGTTCCGACCTGGGTCGAAGAACGGCAAAGCGGACGCCTTGTCCCGGATGTTCTCCAAGACGGATGAGAGTGGGGCCAAGGCTGAGACGATTCTTCCCCAGAACCTTGTCGTGGGAGCCGTTACATGGAGGATTGAGGAGGATGTGATGGCGGCCCTTCGGACGCAGCCCGGCCCCGGTAACGGTCCACCCGGTCGGTTGTTCGTGCCTGAGTCGGTCCGTTCTGCTGTTCTTCAGTGGTCCCACGCCAGCAAGATAGCTTGTCACCCTGGCGTTGCTCGGACTATGGCGCTACTGCGCAGACGATTTTGGTGGCCTGCCATGGGAGAAGATACCCGGAGGTTTGTTGCCGCATGTCCTGTTTGCTCAGAACATAAGTACCAATCGGCCCAGCTCTGGGCTTCTTCACCCCCTACCTATTCCTCGGCGACCTTGGTCGCATCTGGCCCTGGATTTTGTCACGGGATTGCCCCCTTCTGTTGGGAACACGGTCATTCTGACCATTGTGGACAGATTCAGCAAGTTTGCTCATTTTGTCCCTCTCTCCAAGCTTCCATCTGCCACGGAGACATCCGAGATCCTGGTTAGGGAGGTTCAGGGTCCACGGATTGCCCAGTGACATTGTTTCTGACCGTGGTCCTCAGTTTACCTCTGCTGTCTGGAGATCCTTCTGTTTGGCCATTGGAGCTACAGTCAGTCTCACTTCTGGATTTCACCCACAATCTAATGGTCAGGCGGAGAGAGCCAACCAGAAGATGGAGTCCACGCTGCGTTGTCTTGTCTCCTCTGATCCCACCTCTTGGTCATCTCAATTACCCTGGGTCGAGTATGCCCATAATACCCTTTCTTCATCTGCCACTGGGATGTCCCCCTTCCAATGCCTGTACGGATACCAACCTCCCTTGTTTCCTTCTCAGGAGAGGGATCTTTCGGTTCCTTCTGTCCAGGCCCACATTCGTCGTTGCCACCGGACCTGGCATCGGGCCAGGAAGGTCCTCAGAGTTTCTGACCGGTATCAGATCCAGGCGAATCGTCGCCGTATTCCTGCTCCCGCTTATACCATCGGAGATAAGGTTTGGTTGGCTACACGAGATCTTCCTCTACGGACTGAGTCGAGGAAACTGTCACCAAAGTTCATTGGTCCATTTGTGGTGGAGAGAATCATTAACCCTGTTGTGGTCCGACTCAAATTGCCGGCAACGCTTCAAGTACACCCCACCTTTCATGTCTCCTGCCTCAAGCCGGTTCTCCTCAGTCCTCTGTTGTCCCCTCATCCTCATCCTCCTCCTCCTCGGATGATCGGAGGTGGTCCTGCCTACACGGTGCGCCGCATAATGGATTCCAGACGGCGGGGTCGAGGTTTCCAATATCTCGTGGATTGGGAAGGATATGGTCCAGAGGAGAGGAGTTGGATTCCTCGGCGTCAGATCCTTGATGACGACCTGCTTCGTGACTTCTACCGCCTCCACCCTGGCGCTCCAGGTAGTCCGCCCGGTGGTGTTCGTCGGAGGGGGGGGTACTGTCACTAATCCCGCTTCCTGAGTCTGTGTTTGCCTGTGTTTCTGTCCTGGAGTGTGTTTCCGGGGTCCTGGAACGCACCCTGTCTGGTTGCCGGGCGAATTAGCTTGTTGGGAGATCGATGTTCACCCGCACCTGTATCCCATCAGTAATCTGTCCTGATCATCACCTCTCCCCTTGAAAAGCTCTGACCTGACATCCATTCCCTGCCGGATCGTAAGCCATGAACAGTATGTTGTGCCCACGAACCAGCCTCCAGTTTATAGAGTTTGTTTTGTTTTATTGTTTTGTACGTCTTGCTTGCCTTTAACTTACCGCCATTTGTTTTGTCTACAGCCATTCACCCGGAACCCATACCCCATCCCTGTCTGCTCGTCGCCAGTGTGTTGTTATCCATTGGATCTGCCTATCCACTCCCATCAACCCACCTCCGCTGCCCGCTCCTCCACCCGGAACTATCTACCTCCACGTTCTCATTGATTAATAAATACTCACCATCTTTATACTCACCTTGTCCTGGTCTGCTTCTGGATCCAATTCTGGTAAACCCTGACATTCCCAGAGTTTGTGTTAAATGCTCTACAACAAAGCTTTCTCAGTGTCCAACATTGCTTTCTCTGCCCTTCACCTTGTTCTGAACACCTCCAAAACAAAGGTCATATGGTTCGGTAAGAAGAATTATTACTACCTCTGAGGGTTTAGTGCTTGAGGTAGTCACTTCATACAAGTACTTGGGAGTATGGCTTGACGGTACACTGTCCTTCTCTGAGCACATATCAAAGCGGCAGGCTTAGGTTAAATCTAGACTCAGTTTCCTCTATTGTAATCACTCCTCTTTCACTACAGCTGCCAAACTAACACTGATTCAGATGACCATCCTACCCATGCTAGATTATGGAGACATAATTTATAGATCGACAGGTAAGGGTGTCTCGAGCGGCTAGATGTTCTTTACCATTCGGCCATCATATTTACCATCAATGCTCTTTATAGGACACATCACTGCACTCTACACTCCTCGGTAAACTGGACATCTCTATATTCCCATCGCAAGACCCACTGGTTGATGCTTATTTATAAAACCCTCTTAGGCCTCACTCCCCCCTTTCTGAGATACCTATTGCAGCCCTCATCCTCCACATACAACACCCGTTGTGCCAGTCACATTCTATTAAATGTCCCTAAAACACACACATCCCTGGGTCGCTCCTCTTTTCAGTTCGCTGCAGCTAGGGCCTTGAACGAGCTGCAACAAACACTCAAACTGGACATTTTTAACTCTATCTCTGCATTCAAAGACTCAATCACGAACACTCCTGACGTATTGTTGTCTCTAACTTCTTGCCCTTTGTCTAGTCGTCTGTTCCCAATGTCTGTACCATGTTTTGTGGTGCTACCATGTTGAGCTGCTGCCATGTTTTGTTGGTAACTTTTGTTGTTGTCATGTTGTGTTGCTACCATACTGTGTTCCAAATCAAGTTTATTTGTCACGTGCTCCGAATACAACAGGTGTAGACCTTACAGTGAAATGCTTACTTACAAGCTCTAACCAAAAAAGGTATTAGGTGAACAATAGGTAAGTAAAGAAATAAAAACTGTGAAAAACCGTTGCAAGGCTATAAAAGCAGTGAGGCTACATACAGACACCGTTTTGTCAGGCTGATTGAGGTAGTATGTAGATATGGTTAAAGTGACTATGCATATAAGATAAACAGAGAGTAGCAGCAGCGTAAAAAGAGGGGTTGGGGGGGCACACAATGCAAATAGCCCGAGTAGCCATTTGATTCCCTGTTCAGGAGTCTTATGGCTTGGTGGTAAAAACTGTTGAGAAGCCTTTTTGTCCTAGACTTGGCACTCCGCTACCGCTTGCCATGCAGTAGTAGAGAGAACAGTCTATGACTGGGGTGGCTGGGTTTTGGATAATTTTTAGAGCCTTCCTCTGACACCGCCTGGTGTAGAGGTGCTGGATGGCAGGCAGCTTAGCCCCAGTGATGTATTGGGCTGTACGCACTGCACTCTGTAGTGCCTTGCGGTCGGAGAATGAGCAATTGCCGTACCAGGCAGTGATGCAACCAGTTATAGAACATTTTGATGATCTCAGGACCCATGCCAAATCTTTTTAGTTTCCTGAGGGGGAATAGGCCTTATCATGTCTTATTCACGACTGTCTTGGTGATGTGGACACCAAGGAACTTGAAGCTCTCAACCTGCTCCACTACAGCCCCATCGATGAGAATGGGGGTGTACTCGGTCCTCCTTTTCCTGTAGTCCACGATCATCTCCTTAGTCTTGGTTATGTTGAGGGATAGGTTGTTATTCTGGCACCACCCAGCCAGGTCTCTGACCTCCTCCCTGTAGGCTGTCTCGCCGTTGTTGGTGATCAGACCTATCACTGTTGTGTCATCGGCAAACTTGATGATGGTGTTGGAGTCGTGCCTAGCCATGAAGTCATGGGTGAACAGGGAGTACAGGAGGGAACTGAGCACGCACCCTTGGGGGGCTCCAGTGTTGAGGATCAGCTTGGCAGATGTGTTGCTACCTACCCTCACCACCTGGAGGCGGCCAATCAGGAAGTCCAGGATCCAGTTGCAGAGGGAGGTGTTTAGTCCCAGGATCCTTATCTTAGTGATGGGCTTTGAGGGTGCTATGTTTGTTATCTTGTTGTCTTAGGTCTCTCTTTATGTAGTATTGTGGTGTCTCTCGTCATGATGTGTGTTTTGTCCTTTATTTATTAATGTATTTTTCATCCCAGCCCCCATCCCTGCAGGAGGCCTTTTGGTAGGCCGTCAATTGTCAATAAGAATTTGTTCTTAACTGAGTTGCCTAAAGGGTAAAAGCCAACCAAATTAAATTGTTGTTGGAAATATAATCGACTATTCTAAGCACTAAGGTTAATCGAGTATATCAACATTGTTTCCAGAGAAAAGTGATACATTCTTTGGTATCTGTAAGTGTGACCTGTCAGATTCAATGCAACTCTCATGACTGAGTGGAATTTCTTTGAATTACACTTAATTAAATTCTACTTCATGTCACTTTACATCCTATGGGGTGTGGACAATTCAATTTGATTAACTCACGAGTTGAATGGGAGTCAATTCAATTTATGTAGATATTCTAAACTAAGAGTTTTGATAACTTTCTAATGTCCTTGTAGAATAAACAACCCTTCACAAAATACCATAGAAGCAGTGTTCTGCTAATAAAACAATGTGCTCCTTTCATTGTCATTCCTAGCCGATACAGACACTGTGCCTATCTGCATTTTCTCTGGTGGTAATGACAAACATGTCAGAGTGGTCATACCTTCCTGTGTTGTGTCCATATACAACAGGAGATCGCTGGTCCTTGTGCAGAATACACATGGGGTTCTCCCTCCCGTATTGATTAAATTCAATAATAAAAAATATATAATACAGGTAAAAGTTGTCTAGCAAAATTTAAATACCGAGTGCCAGGTCTTTCTCTATTTAGAGACATCTGTATCAAGCCCGTCTGTTGGTCTGGACTTCATCTTGCAAGTGCTGGACCTAAAGATGTATTTGTGAACACATACAAAATCACTGTTATATTACCAATGGCAGTTAGGACAGGTGATATCTGACAGGTAAACTTGCCTGAATACCTTACCAAGCTTCCTGCCATCCAGGACCTCAACACCAGCCAGTGTCAGAGGAAGGCCCTAAAATGTGTCAAGACTCCAGCCACCCTTGTCATAGACTGTTCTCTCTGCTACCCATCGTACATTTACATTACATTTAAGTCATTTAGCAGACGCTCTTATCCAGAGCGACTTACAAATTGGTGCATACACCTTATGACATCCAGTAGAATAGTCACTTTACAATAGTGCATCTAAATCTTAAAGGGGGTGAGAAGGATTACTTATCCTATCCTAGGTATTCCTTAAAGAGGTGGGGGTTTCAGGAGTCTCCGGAAGGTGGTGATTGACTCCGCTGTCCTGGCGTCGTGAGGGAGTTTGTTCCACCATTGGGGGCCAGAGCAGCGAACAGTTTTGACTGGGCTGAGCGGGAACTGTACTTCCTCAGTGGTAGGGAGGCGAGCAGGCCAGAGGTGGATGAACGCAGTGCCCTTGTTTGGGTGTAGGGCCTGATCAGAGCCTGGAGGTACTGAGGTGCCGTTCCCCTCACAGCTCCGTAGGCAAGCACCATGGTCTTGTAGCGGATGCGAGCTTCAACTGGAAGCCAGTGGAGAGAGCGGAGGAGCGGGGTGACGTGAGAGAACTTGGGAAGGTTGAACACCAGACGGGCTGCGGCGTTCTGGATGAGTTGTAGGGTTTAATGGCACAGGCAGGGAGCCCAGCCAACAGCGAGTTGCAGTAGTCCAGATGGGAGATGACAAGTGCCTGGATTAGGACCTGCGCCGCTTCCTGTGTGAGGCAGGGTCGTACTCTGCGGATGTTGTAGAGCATGAACCTACAGGAACGGGCCACCGCCTTGATGTTAGTTGAGAACGACAGGGTGTTGTCCAGGATCACGCCAAGGTTCTTAGCGCTCTGGGAGGAGGACACAATGGAGTTGTCAACCGTGATGGCGAGATCATGGAACGGGCAGTCCTTCCCCGGGAGGAAGAGCAGCTCCGTCTTGCCGAGGTTCAGCTTGAGGTGGTGATCCGTCATCCACACTGATATGTCTGCCAGACATGCAGAGATGCGGTCGCCACCTGGTCATCAGAAGGGGGAAAGGAGAAGATTAATTGTGTGTCGTCTGCATAGCAATGATAGGAGAGACCATGTGAGGTTATGACAGAGCCAAGTGACTTGGTGTATAGCGAGAATAGGAGAGGGCCTAGAACAGAGCCCTGGGGACACCAGTGGTGAGAGCGCGTGGTGAGGAGACAGATTCTCGCCACGCCACCTGGTAGGAGCGACCTGTCAGGTAGGACGCAATCCAAGCGTGGGCCGCGCCGGAGATGCCCAACTCGGAGAGGGTGGAGAGGAGGATCTGATGGTTCACAGTATTGAAGGCAGCCGATAGGTCTAGAAGGATGAGAGCAGAGGAGAGAGAGTTAGCTTTAGCGGTGCGGGAGCGCCTCCGTGATACAGAGAAGAGCAGTCTCAGTTGAATGACTAGTCTTGAAACCTGACTGATTTGGATCAAGAAGGTCATTCAGAGAGAGATAGCGGGAGAGCTGGCCAAGGACGGCACGTTCAAGAGTTTTGGAGAGAAAAGAAAGAAGGGATACTGGTCTGTAGTTGTTGACATCGGAGGGATTGAGTGTAGGTTTTTCAGAAGGGGTGCAACTCTCGCTCTCTTGAGGACGGAAGGGACGTAGCCAGCGGTCAGGGATGAGTTGATGAGGGAGGTGAGGTAAGGGAGAAGGTCTCCGGAAATGGTCTGGAGAAGAGAGGAGGGGATAGGGTCAGCGGGCAGGTTGTTGGGCGGCCGGCCGTCACAAGACGCGAGATTTCATCTGGAGAGAGAGGGGAGAAAGAGGTCAGAGCACAGGGTAGGGCAGTGTGAGCAGAACCAGCGGTGCCGTTTGACTTAGCAAACGAGGATCGGATGTCGTCGACCTTCTTTTCAAAATGGTTGACGAAGTCATCTGCAGAGAGGGAGGAGGGGGGAGGGGGAGGAGGATTCAGGAGTGAGAGAAGGTGGCAAAGAGCTTCCTAGGGTTAGAGGCAGATGCTTGGAATTTAGAGTGGTAGAAAATGGCTTTAACAGCAGAGACAGAGGAGGAAAATGTAGAGAGGAGGGAGTGAAAGGATGCCAGGTCCGCAGGGAGGCGAGTTTTCCTCCATTTCCGCTCAGCTGCCCGGAGCCCTGTTCTGTGAGCTGCAATGAGTCGTCGAGCCATGGGGCGGGAGGGGAGGACCGCGCCGGCCTGGAGGATAGGGGACATAGAGAGTCAAAGGATCGTAGAGCACAACACATGATTATGTTAGGTCAGAGCCAAGTCACAAAAACACACAGCCATTTTTCAAGCTAAAGAGAGGAGTCACAAAAAATAGACAGAAATATAAATAAAATTAATCACTAACCTTTTATAATCTTCATCAGATGACACTCATAGGACATTGTGTTACACAATACATGTATGTTTTGTTCGATAATGTGCATATTTATATCCAAAAATCTCAGTTTACATTGGCGCTTTATGTGCAGTAATGTTTCGATTACAAAACATCCAGTGATTTTGCAGAAATACTCATAATAAACATTGATAAAAGATACAAATGTTATTCACAGAATTAAAGATAGACTTCTCCTTAATGCAACCGCTGTTTCAAAAAAACTTTATGGAAAAAGCCTAATCTGAGAACGGCCCTCAGAGCCCAAAACAGCCAGAGGAATATCCGCCATTTTAGAATCAACAAAGTTAGAAACAACACCATAAATATTCACTTACCTTTGATGATCTCCATCAGAAGCCACTTCCAGGAATCCCAGGTCGACAATAAATGACTGATTTGTTCCATAAAGTTCCATCATTTATGTCCAAATAGCCATTTGTTGTTAGCGTGTTCAGCCCAGTAATCCATCTTCATGAGGTGCGAGCACTTCGTCCAGACAAAAACTCAAAAATTCCCGTTACTGTCCTTTAGAAACATGTCAAACGATGTATGGAATCAATCTTTAGGATGTTTTTAACATAAAACATCAATAATGTTCCAACCGGAGAATTCCTTTGTCTTCAGAAAAGCACTGGAACGAGAGGTAAATCTGTCGGGAGCGTGCGTCATGAGACCAAGGCTCTCTGCCAGACCATTGATTCAGAGGTGTCATGAGCCCCTCCTTTATAGTAGAATCCTCAAACCAGTTTCTAAAGACGGTTGACATCTAGTGGAAGCCCTAGGAAGTGCAACCTCATCCATATCCCAATGTGTATTTGGTAGGCCAAGCATTGACAAACTACCAACCTCAGATGTCCCACTTCCTGTTTGGATTTTTCTCAGGTTTTCACCTGCAATATGAGTTCTGTTATACACATACATCATTCAAACAGTTTTAGAAATGTCAGTATTTTTTCTATCCAATATTAATAATAATATGCATATATTAGCATCTGGGACAGAGAAGGAGGCAGTTCACTCTGGGCACGCTATTCATACAAAAGTGAAAATGCTGACCCCTATCCCAAAAACGTTAATGTAGAGACAAAAGTTTGTGCATATTTTTTTGTCATAAAGTTAATTTACGAAAATCACTATTTATCAAGTTAGCTAGCTAACTAGTGTAATGAAAGGAGAATGAATTTGTAATTCATGTGGTTTAATGTTTTAGGGACTCCTGAGAAAACCAGCAAACCAGGCTGTCGTCTTGTGAAACAGTGGATATAAAGAATCTAGCAAGCTAAAGGATTTAATGCAAATTGAATGTACAATTGTGCAAGCCTTCCTTGCAATGCAGCTGAAGTAACATAGCTGGCTAACTATTTTCTTGCTTATTGTGGAGGATAAAAATAACTGTATGCCTATGGATGTGTAGCTAGCTACAGTATGTAGCCGATCTGTGTATGAACCCTAAAACGTTTGGTACCTATCTATGAACCTCAGCTATCATAGTTGTTGTATCAACTTCAAGTCTGAAATACATTAATGAAGCCTATGGATCAAGTAGAATATAATAACTTTATAGTGCCAAGGATGCAAGTACTGTACTGTAGTTATTACCACCCACATTGTAGCCTGTACATTTAATATTTTCACTGATCATGTACTCTTCCTTGGCAAATAAAGTTGTGGTTCAGGTATCAATCTGTAACGACTCTCCTCTTCGTCTGATGATGAGGAATCGGAATCATCGGACCAACACGCAGCGTGGTAAGTGTCATTGTAAATTTAATTAAATAAACTGAACACTGAATGACAAAAAACAACAGAGTGAACAACACGAAACAGGTGGGTGAAAAAACACAAAACAGGAAACTACCCACAAACACAGGTGGGAACAGGCTACCTAATTATGGTTCTCAATCAGAGACAACAATTGACAGCTGCCTCAATGGGAACCATACCAGGCCAAACACAGAAATACAAAAGACAGACCAAAACAGAATAAAAAACAGGATCCCTGACCAAACCAAAAGAGACATCAAAAATAAACTAAGGTCAGGACGTGACAATCTCTGAGACATTGTTTTTCAGTCATATCAAACTCCATTATTTGAATGCTGTGTCTGCATGTATGTATTACAATTATACACTTCAACAGTGTTTACCACTCCTGTAACGGTTGTCGTCTGGAGAAAGAGAGGACCAATGCGCAGTATGGTAAGTGTCCATTATTTTAATAAAACAACTGAACACTGAACAAAACAAAAACGACAAACGAACAGTCCTGTAAGGTGATGAAAAAACACTAAACAGAAAATAATCACCCACAACCAAAATGGGGAAAACAGGCTACCTAAGTATGGTTCTCAATCAGAGACAACGATCGCAGCTGCCTCTGATTGAGAACCATACCAGGCCAAACACAGAAATACAACAAAGAAAAAAATAACATAGACTACCCACCCCAACTCACGCCCTGACCAAACTAACAAAGACATAATAAAGGAACTAAGGTCAGAACGTGACAACTCCTGCTCCTGGGACATCAATGATTTACATATGGTAACTATGCAATAGACTAGAAACATGATTGATTTGTAATTCATATATACAGAAAAAAAAACTATGCATATCTAACTTCCTTAAAAATCTGCATTAATCCGAGGACACAGGATAGTATTTCAATGAGATTTCAAACAGTGGAGAAGGTGAAATGTTTTATTGAAAGAAGTTCATTATCCAGGTGTTATAAATACATAGATGCATTATAATTATGATCATTGTAATATTTAAATTATAAATACAAGTTCAATCTGTACTTCAATACACATATGGTGTGCATTATCAAACGAGGAAGAAAGACGAGGTGGAGAGAGGTGTATAAGACAGAAAAGGAAACAGGTAAGAACAGAGGCAGACAGCATATGATTAATGAATTACAGTGCTATCCTAATATCCTCTCAGTTCTTCACAATTGCAGTGTCTCCTAACCAGCCTTGGGCCCCCAGTTGGCCTGTAGGATATCTTAGAGCAGGTCAGGTGGCGATGACGGGACTGGCTTTCTCTCTCACATCAAAACATACCTGCAGACGAGAGACAGATGGATTGAGAGAGAGCATGATTAAGCCTTGTTTTTTTATTCTAACACGGTCAGTCATCTTAAATCAGGAGGTGAAATGCAAAACTGAACTTGGATAATTAACTCTGGGACTACTACATCTCTGTCTGTATTTCAATGTAAAGCATCTCTTTAATAATACTTCCTGTTGACCCGACCAAGTGACATCTCACCTATGTTCATGCTGTGCACTGTGTCAGCCAGTTCAGATGCGGGAGGGGTTCACCACAACAGCTGATATAACCTAAAGGATTTAAGGAGAAGAGGGAGAGGGATGAAGTGAAGAAGAGAGACTGTTATGGTGTGTGGTCTCACCTGGTGTCCACACTGTGTCTACAGAGTACTTTATGCTGAAAAACAGACACGAGGACAAACAATAGAAGATACTGTATGTGACGCAGACACCTATCGGAGTGTACCTGAAACATTTAAATATAGAGGGCTATGTGTCTCACCACTTGGCTATTGCAAGGCTAACCCCCAGGGATATCATGACTTGGCAGCAACAGATAGTCCGGTGAAAATGGCTGTGTCTATGTGGTGTGAATCTGAAAATTAGCAACTGACATCTTAAGTTTTTTTTTAAATGAATGCATGTGAAACAGATTCCATGTACAACAAGACAGGCGAAGGGGAAGAGAGAAGAACACAGAACAGTTTGAATTATCTGCTAATGGACACTTTTGCCAGCAATAAAGCTTCCACGGCCTGTTCCTCGGACAGTGAATATCTGGCAATATCTACGTTTTCGACCCCTTGATCAGCTCGTTATCTGAAAGTAATGAAAATAGCTTATTTTTTTGTAGATATGAAAACAATAACTGATATTTGACCGTTCAATCTAAAGCAGCAGATGTCATTTTCAGGATGCGTCAATACAGCACAGAAAGCTAAACATCAGACTGTTATTGTGGCTGTTCATTAGGTGATGGGAAACATGCAATGATACCTGCACCATCTACACTCTGCAAAGACAACCCTAACTCTGTGACAGACATATTGTGTTCTTTCATCCTTCTGTAAAAAACAGATAACCGTTACACTGTCATGAAATATGAAACAAATATGACGTGGCCTGCTTATGAGTTGCCATGAAAGAAAGTTAGATTAATTCAACTGAAAATGGCAAGAACAGGCGTTCGTAGCTAAATACTTTTGGTTAGCTTTAGAAAAATCATGCAATTATTCATCATTCTATGGTATGAATGTATGTTTGTAATATAGTAGAATGTTAGGAACCGACATTGAAATCGTAGGAGCTAACTACTAGCTATGTAAAGGTTGGATGGAATAACGCCCAGTGCTGCTTAACTGAGATGCCATCATCACACAGCCTTTCTTCATAGGTGTCCGCTAATGACTTACTTTGTGTTGGAAAAAAGTAGCCTTCAGAGCAATTCTTTTTGATTGAAAATAAAAAAGTTTTGCTCTTGACAAAAAGACACATGTACCTCCATAGCTGTTAAACCTACACACATGCATACCAACCTTTGGATTTTCTCATGAAGTCTCACCACAGTTTATTACCACTCAGCTGACAGTTCCAGTCTCCCCCAGATACGAGAGCTCTGGAGGGGCTCTCCGATCTTATCTCCCGAGAAAGACAGGGTAGAATTCTGTTAGTTATAGTTGTAAGTTAAATGTATACATCATTTAGTCATTATTCATAAAAGTCATAACGATAGCATATAACAATTTGCCTGTGAATAACCACAACTTTACACAAACGTGCTACTGTATGCAGAATTCTTGACGCACAACCGAAGATACTGCCATATCCTGCCAGCATGCCCACAAGCGTGCTACTCTGGTGCAGAATGATCACGTGTGGAAGAGGGAAAGGAACAACAACATTTGTTGTAAATTGGGGAGGGGGGCTAATAGCTGAACAATAGACTTCAACCTTTAGTAAAGAATAGTATAATAGCCGAGCGAGGTGTGAAAAGCCCCCCTCTGATCACAGACCAGATTTGCCCTAACGACCAAGGGGTAGCTTGCTACTCAATGCAATAAGTAAGACCTTTTCAAATAAGTTCTTACGCATTAAGTTGGCTGACAATTTGTTAGCTACACTGTCCTTACGAACAACATAAGCAGATCATTACAGCAGAATGCATCGGTATGTTAGCTAGCTACCTACCAAACTTGTCTGTATATTAACTATAGCCTATCTAACTACCCAACGTTTATTGACTTGATTATTCCCATCATTCATAGCAAGGCTAAATGGTATAGTCATTGTGCGTTCTCAATAGACATGCGGGTGCTTTCGTAAATTCACTCTGGCTATCTCTAGGCTGGACAATAGAAGGAGTCAAAATGGCTGAAAAACGGTTTAAGAACGTTGGCTAAGCTGGAAAACTAGCACAAGCCCATAGCAAATGAATTGAATGTAATTTTCGCAGAGCCCGTTTTGACTGGAGTGATGCTTAGAATTACATTTTGAATGGCACATTTTAAATGGCACAAAATAAATGTATCCTTTATATTTTACCACTACAATCTGTTTGTCGAACGAAACTGGAAAAAAACAACTTGTGTAGAAAGTAAACATCCGCACCTTGATGGTGTCAACTGTGCTTATGTCTGCATAATGAGAAAGTAGGGAAAATATTTTAACTTCTGACTATTTCTGGTCTAGCGATCGATGACAAACGAGCTCACTGCCCAGACTTACATAATTACAAAGAGGAGATTCTCCTGATTAAAATGGTGCCTGACTTGAAAAAAATCCAAATATACACATTGCGAGATATTTGTCGAAATTAACAGACATGCCTATATTTGCCCCATAGGAAAAAATGGGAACACCACAGAGTTCCAATACAATTATTGTTTTTGTTGTTGTTTACATTTTATCTATAAAACAACTTGAGCAGGTCTCATTGCCAAAAATAGCAAAGCAGGCATTGTGACATTGAACAATAAACTGGGAATAAAACTTTCGAATGGCAAGTTGATGCCACAGTGCTCAATAGAACTAATATGAGCTGGCACGGTGAAAAATGCACTGAAATAAGGCCTGTTTCTTCATGATCACTTCAAAACGATGGCAAGCAGCTGGGAAATATGGTCAAATTAGGAAACTAAGCCCAGTTTCACGGCAGTTCCACGGCGGATGCAATGATCTAGTTATCAGAAAAGAATGTTGCTAAAAATGTAATGTGTCCAGCCTACTATCTACACGGATTTCAGAGCACTCTCGTCTGAGTGTACCAGAGCGCAGAAGAATTAATTTATGAGCGGTGTCAGTAAACTTAAGCAAAAAAGCTTAATTTAATTGTTTCCAGCAGCACAGTTAGTCACCAATGCTCTGGTTAACATGACAACTACCTTGCCAGCTCTGCTAGGATGAGTAAAATAGTCAGAGTGGTCTCATTTGTATCTGGAAGTAGCTAGAAAGCTAGCCAACGTTAGCTTGGGTGCTTGACTACTGTTGTAAGACCAAAACACTCAAATCAACCCTACTCCTTGGCCCGAACATCCAGTGTGCTCCGAGAGCGAAATGGTTTGAATTTACAAACTGACAACCCTCTGAGTTTATGAGCATCACGTTGTACAGCGCCATATTTTCTGTTCCATCTTAACGGGAAACCCAGAGGGTATTACAGACTCAGTGAGGGAAAGGTTGAAAATGTCAGTGAAAACACTTGCCAGTTGGTCAGCGCGTGCTCGGAGTACACGTCCTGGTAATCTATCTGGCCCTGCAGCCTTGTGAATGTGTTTAACCTGTTACTCCTACCCCCTACTTTTTCGAACATTCTGTTAAAAATCACGCAACATTTCAGCGCCCTGCTACTCATGCCAGGAATATAGTATATGCATATGATTAGTATGTGTGGATAGAAAACACTCAGACGTTTATAAAACTGGTTAAATCACAGCTGTGACTATAACAGAACGTGCGTTTCATCGAAAAGTGCAGGAAAATCTGATAACTGAAAATGGGAAAATATATCCATGCGCCACTTCAACCCATTGTTAAACGTGAACCACATTAACCTGTTCAGGATACCACGGTTTACTGCCCCTTCTGGAGGATTTGGGTACCCATATAAAACATGATACATTTTTGTCAAAAGTTGCTAATATATGCAAATAAAAAATATTATCGAATAGAAAACACTCTAAAGCTTTTAAAACCGTTTAAATTATGTCTCTATGTATAGCAGAACTCTCAAAATCTGCATTTTCCCAAAATATCTCTTCTCATCTGAAAAGTTGGGTCACCTTTGACCTCATCGCAAACACCCTTCCGAAACAGTCACAGCACCCGGAAGAGTCTCCACGTGTTCAGCGTGATCTCAGCTTTCAATGGGACTTCTCATTGTGAGAATCGCCCGCTCGCGAGAGTTTGAGCACGCGGTAAGCTCTCAGTCACTCAAAAAAACCTGTGCGCAATGGTCAAGTCCTCTCTCTTTTCCAAGATCGATTGAACAGTGCTTGTGTTTCTGTTTGTTCTCAAAATTGCTGTACACCTTTATAACATGTTAAAGCTTGATTATGAAGTTAGTTTGACAAGTTTACTCGACATATTATATATTCTTTCGAAGTTTTGGTGCGCAACCACTTCAATTTTGACTACATTTTTACCAAAATCAGGCTATTTTGAGAACCGAAAGACGCAGACTTGAAAACTGAAAGCTAATTTGGTGAGTATAATCCCTTACAGGTCGTTTGATGGAAGAATAACAAAGGTAAGGGAATATTTAATGTATTCATTTTGGGTTTCTGTCGACTCCAAGATAGAGGGGTCATTATGCTACTGTGGGAGCGCCGACTCCATATTATAGTCTAGTGAACGCAAAATGTAACGTTAAAATTAAATGTAACAATGCAATTGCATTAAGAAGAAGTGTATCTTGCTATACATATGTAAAACATGCATATTTAGTCAAAGTTTATGATGTGCATTCCTTGTTAGCTGACGTTATCTGCCGGGGCTATCGTCATTTCTCAGGACATTTGGGTAGCATTTTTTTGAACGATGCATCATTGTAAACAGAGATTTATGGATATATATAGCATATTATTGAAAAAAATGAATGCACTGTGTAACATGTTATATTACTGTCATCTGATGAAGATTTCAAAAGGTTAGTGAAATGATTTTTCTTTTAATCCTGCGTTTGTTGATTGCATATTTTTTCCTACTTGGCTATGCTAATGAGCTATGTCTGCGGTGGTGGTTTGACATAAATATGTGCTATGTTTTCGCCGTAAAACATTTTAGAAATCTGACTTGCTGGCTAGATAAACAACTTGTTTATCTTTCATTTGAGCTATTTTACTTGTTAATGTGTGGAGGTTAAATATTTTTAGGAATATTTTTGCGCATTGTGCGTTATGGTAATGAGCTTGAGCTGTAGTCACGCTACCAGCAGAGGAATAAAACTCCCGAGCTGGTTAAATGGGGCCGAGGTTGCAATACCTACAGCTTCCACACGATGTCAACAGTCTTGTCATTTGCCTACGATTTGTTTCTTGGTCAAACAGACACAAGGCAGTGCAGTTCTTCAGGTCTCCGACTGGATATTTTGGTTGAGATTTACCCGGACATTATTTCCAGACGTACAGCTATAGAATATACATCGCCTCGTGATCAATTTGATCGCTTATTAATGTTTACTAATACCTAAAGTTGCATTACAAAAGTATTTCGAAGTGTTTTGTGAAAGTTTATCGTCAACTATTTTAATTTTAAAAAATGACGTTACGTTATAAAACGCTATTTTTTTCATTGATCACACAGTCTTCATAGATCGATATTTAGGCTATATATGGACCGATTTAATAAAAAAAAAAGACCCAATAGTGATGTTTATGGGACATCTAGGAGTGCCAACAAAGAAGATGGTCAAAGGTAATGAATGTTTTATATTTTATTTGTGCGTTTTGTGTAGCGCCGACTATGCTAATTATTTTGTTTACGTCCCCTGCGGGTCTTTTGGGGTGTTACATGCTATCAGATAATAGCTTCTCATGCTTTCGCCGAAAAGCATTTTAAAAATCCGACTTGTTGCCTGGATTCACAACGAGTGTAGCTTTAATTCAGTACCCTGCATGTGTATTTTAATGAACGTTTGAGTTTTAACGAGTGCTATTAGCATTTAGCGTAGCGCATTTGCATTTCCAGATGTCTAGATGGGACACCTGCGTGTCGGGTAGGAGCAAGAGGTTAAAGGTCTTACTCACATCGGCTATGGAGAGCGTGATCACACAGTCATCTGGTACAGATGATGCTCTCAAGCATGCTTCAGTGTTGCTTGCCTCGAAGCGAGCATTAAAGTAATTTTGCTTGTCTGGTAGGCTTGTGTCACTGGTCAGCTCATGGCTGTGCTTCCCTTTGTAATCTGGAATAATTTGCAAGCTCTGCCACATCCGACGACTGTCGGAGCTGGTGTAGTACGATTCAATCTTAGACCTCTATTGAAGCTTTGCCTGTTTGATGGTTCGTCAAAGGGCATAGCAGGATTTCTTATCAGCATCCGGGTTAGAGTCCCGCTCCTTGAAAGCGGGAGCTCTACCCTTTAGCTTAGTATGGATGTTGCCTCTAATCCATGGCTTCTGGTTGGGGTATGTACATATGGTCACTGTGGGGATGATGTCATCGATGCACTTATTGATGAAGCCACTGACTGATGTGGTGTACTCAATGCCATCGGAAGAATCCCGGGAACATTTTCCAGTTTGTGCCAGCAAAACAGTCCTGTAACTTACCATCTGCGTCATCTGACCACTTCTTTATTGACCAAGTCACTGTTGATTCAGGAAGATATAATTATGGTCAGATTTGCCAAATGGTGGGCGATGGAGGGCTTTGTACACGTCTCTGTGTGTGGAGTAAAGGTGGTGTAGTTTTTCACCCTATGGTTGCACATTTAACATTCTGGTAGAATTTTAGTTTCCCTGCATTAAAGTCCCCGGCCACAAGGAGCGCCACTTTTGGATGATTCTTTTCCTGTTTGCTTATGGCCTTATACAGCTCATCGAGTGCAGTCTTAGTGCCAGCAATGGTTTGTGGTGGTAAATAGACAGCTAAAAACATAGAAAAATTATCTTGGTAAATAATGTGGTCTACAGCTTATCATGAGATACTCTACCTCAGGCGAGCAAAGCAAGAGACTTCCTTAATATTAGATGTTGTGTTCCAGCTGTTTACAAATATACACAGACCACCACCCGTTGTCTTACCAGAGGCAGCTTTTCTATCTTTCCGTTGCAGTGTAAACCATGCCAGATGTATGTTATCTATGTCGTTGTTCAGCCACGACTCGGTGAAACATTAGATATTACAGTTATTAAACTCTGATAATTGTCCATATAGAAGAACTTGTTATTTTATGCCATATGCGATAGTGCCTCATATCTGCAGCAGAGCATCCACTTCATCTCTGCCCATCTGTTCATCCATGGGGCCAGGTTTTGACAGCTGTTATAGGGACACAGAGGCCCCCAGAGCTATTCTAAGAAGCTGGAAGGAGGCCCCAGTGTGGGCCCCTTGTCCCTAAATGAATAGCCTCCACAAGCACATCTGTCCCCAAATTCCACCACTTACTGTGGCACTGATGCATGCCACACCACGCATCTCCTCTCCTTTTGCTCTAAGTCTGCCTCCCTCTCCTTGGTTTCTCTTCTCCTTTCCGCATGTACTCTACTGTCCCAGTAAAGATCTCCATGACTACATACGCATACACACGCACACACAGGCGCTTGCACACACTCTACACACATGAACATTGTAATATTGTTGTATGTTGGTATGATACACCACTACATATCTACAACACATAATGTAACAATGTTAAATTATGTACTGTTTTATCTTTTGTTTTATGTGTAATGTAAGTACCTTAATACCTTAATGTGTTTGGACCGCAAGAAGAGTGGCTGCTGCCTTGGCAGCATCTAATGGGGATCCCAAGTAAATACAAAATACAAATAGAGCATATGTGGACTTAAGATATAGTGAAACAATATGAGGTATACTTTGCTATTCTGTTGTCACTGTGGCTTTAAAATGTTACGAGGTTCTGCTTTCTCGTGCAGTTGGCAGTATCTCTAATAAATATAAATTAAGTTGATGTTTGGAATCAGAAGAATGAAGAGGTTGAGATATCTTTTACTTAAATTCCAGTGACAAAGACCAGGCTGGGTTGTCAAAATCAAATTCTATTTGTGACATACACATGTTCAGCAGATGTTATTGCTGGTGTAGCGAAATGCTTGTGTTTCTAACTTTAACAGTGCAGTAATATCTAACAGTAATATCTAACAATTTCACACAATACACACACATCTAAAGTAAAGGAATGTAATTAAGAATATATACATATTTCGGCGAGAAATGCCAGAAAGGCATATACTAAGATGCAGTAGAATAGGATAGAATACAGTATGTACATATGAGATGAGTAATGCAAAATATGTAAACATTATTAAAGTGGCCAGTGATTCCAAGTCTATGTATATAGGGCAGCAGCCTCTAATGTGCTAGTGATGGCTATTTAACAGTCTGATGGCTTTGACATAGAAGCTGTCTCTCTGTCCCAGCTTTGATGAACTTGTACTGACCTCGCCTTCTGGATGATAGCAGGGTGAACAGGCAGTGGCTCGGTGGTTGTTGTCCTTGATTATCTTTTTGGCCTTTGTGACATCGGGTGCTGTAGGTGTCCTGGAGGGCAGGTAGTTTGCCCCCAGTGATGTGTTGTGCAGACCGCACCACCCTCTGGAGAGCCTTGCATTTGCGGGCGGTTCAGTTGCCGTACCAGGCGGTGATACAGCCCAACAGGATTCTCTCAATTGTGCATCTGTGAAAGTTTGTGAGGGTTCAAAGTGCCAAGACAAATTTCTTCAGTCTCCTGAGGTTGAAGAGGTGCTGTTGCGCCCTCTTCACCACACTTTCTGTGTCGGTGGACCATTTTAGTTTATCAGTGATGTGTATGCCGAGGAACTTGAAGAGTTCAACCTTCTCCACTGCAGTCCCGTCGATGTGGTTTATAGGACATTCCATAAAAATTAATCTCTCGACCCAAACTCAAAGAAGGGTCCCGGAACTTGTTAAAGATTTGGGAAAAGTCCACAGATGGTGACTCATACCCTGCTTGTGTCCACTCACTGCCCACTGTCCCATGCAGCGCTGGTTTCAAAACATCAGTCTCGGAAACAGTCAAGTCAATGGTTGACAAGTTAAGCACCACAAACTGGGCATTCGTCATGGTAGCCCCCCCGAGGACAACAATGCAAATAAGAAGACACACCAGAGGAGACCAACTCATTTAGAAGACAAACAAATCTTGAGGTGTGTATAGTTTTGATCTTAATCTGTATTATATAAACAGTATCAACTGGGTGTGGTTCTTCTGAGTGCCACTCATATCAGAGTTTTGCTGATAGGACTTGTGGGTCTCCAAGGCCCAGTCTCTTCGTGGGCAGAACATGGACATGTTAGTAACCTTTCAAGACTGTCAGAAATGTTGTGTTCTTTTTTCCAACCCAAAAGCAAAGTCAGATGACATCAGCAGCTGTGCTAAAGTATTCGCCAACCGTCGCTGGATACATTTTCTCAGTCCCTTGGAGCCTTCTTGTTTTTCTTTCTTACAAGATAAAACGTGCTTATTGCTGGCGACTGCTTAAACCTTCCAGATGTAAGAAGTGCTCTTCCTTCAAACTGAAAGAGGCTTTCTTGGATCCTGAAATTTAAAGAGCCCAGCACTTTCTCCTAGAATGCTAATTGTCTTGCAATTGATTTGAGCAAACTTCAGAAACCAGACTGATAGTTCAGCTATTAAAATGATGACAGCTGTTACTTTGGACAAAGCCTTAAAAACCTGCTGTTTCCGAAGGCGGACGTAGGCACAAAAGTTGTGCTTTTACAGAAGGAACAAGAGTGAGGCTTTTTCAAGTTCCTTTTAATCAACGTATACAAAGGAAACCCCACTGATGGTTTTCTGGGGGAAAAGAGGCACATTCTGAAAAAATTAAAGTACAACAGTTCTATTGAACATATTTGGATACACCATTGTCACTCTAGTAATTGGATTCCTCAGTGCTCAAAGTCACATCTCAAACTCAAGGTGTGGTTCTAAGTATAGATAAGGCTCTTCGGATACCAAGCCTGGAAATATGAATAACAATGGTAATCCATCTAAATATATTTATTTGAGGAAACTGAAAATGGATGTGCTGTGCTACATTGCAAGGAGTTGGTAGAACTTCTTGTTCATAGAAACTAAACACTCCCCTTATTGATTGTCATCATATGTTGAGAAGCAAGGACAACGTCCAGAGACCTTGATGTGTAAGCGGATTTTCTCCCTGGCCTAATTATTTTCATTGAGCTGTTGATTGAATGCTGATATGGGGCTCTCGTCATCTGATTGTTTGCCAGCTGAAATGTCTGTTTCAATCTAATCAAATTAATTGGCAACAGTCAAGAGATTCATTAAAACTGTGCATTTATTTCCATTAATCTGGACCCTTATTAAATTAATACAAACAAAAGTTTGATTAGTAAAAATTGGTCACATTTAATTGTGCCAGCCTCAATGTGAATTTATACACAAGACAATGATCTGAATGTTAGTGTCTAAAACAAATTTGTTAATAGTTATATGCTTGTTACTGGTCATTGATGCCCATCCAGAGCCTGCAGACTGTGATTTGAGTGTAGAAATTGCTCATGAATAGAAGTGAGCTTGTGAGATCATGTTGCCATAAAAGTGCTGTTTAAAAATGCTGGTCAAATTTATGGGGTAACATGTGACATTTTGCATTTTGGGACACCCTAAAATCCATAAACAATTAGTTAATTTGTCACGCATAAATTCATGTGGAACGATAGTTACACAGCCCCTATATCTTGGGGATTGTATCAGGAACTAATTACACGCTTATTACCAACAGATTAGGGACAATGAAGCGCATGTGAGCCTACTGGAGAGAAATTTCCATCCTTTATTATCCTAAATAATTTACCAAAATCTAGAATGTTGTCCCTAAATCAAGTAAACTCACTCGTTCACTACCTATATAGCTGCTATTGTCTTCGTGTTCTGACTTCTATGTCCCATCAACATATTATACTTGTTTTGAGTGTGCCATTATCACAAAGCTACAGTAGTTAGTAGTCTCTGTCCTGATTTGTTCATGCAGCAGCTTTGTTGTAATGAGGCCCATGGAGGTTTGGTTTCAGGCTTTGTTAAATTCTCCCTGTGATTCTCTCCCTCTCCTCAAAATCAGACACACGGCCACTTTTCTGTCCCAGCTCTAATCCACCCTCTCCCACTTCGCATCCCCAAGGTAAGGGAAATAATGGGAACAACAGTGGGCCCTGACTCAGCCGTGCATGTTGGGTAACGGAATTCTTGATCCCAGTCTTGGCAATTCTTCTTATTTGGGAATTGTACGTTTAAGACACTGAGGAGCCGAGTTCAGAATAGGTGAGGCTTTTCAAAGGTAGACATAGGCGGTTTTCCTTTTAAATCCCAGGCTCCTGAATATGCTAAGATTGGCTACAGTTGAGATAAAAAACATGAATGGGATAAATTACCCTCACGGTAACCAAGAACATGAATCTGCCATTTCGATTGCCAATTTGCAAACTGGAATATGATACAAAAACAATAATGGGAATAATAATCAACAGTGCCTTGCAAAATTATTCACCCCTTTGGCATTTCTTATTTTGTTGCATTACAACATGTAATTTAAAATGGATTTTTATTTGGATTTCATGTAAATGGACATACACAAAATTGTCCAAATTGGTAAAGTGAAATGAAAAAAATAATAATTTGCCAAAAGGCATGTGGGAGACTCCCCAAACATATGGAGGAAGGTGCTCTGATCAGATGAGTCTAAAATTGAGCTTTTTGGCCATCAAGGAAAGCACTATGTCTGGCCCAAATCCAACACCTTTCCATCACCCCGAGAACACCAGCAGGGACTGGGAAACTGGTCAGAATTGAAGGAATGACGGATGGCGCTAAATACAGGGAAATTATTGAGGGAAACCTGTTTCAATCTTCCAAAGATTTGAGGCTGGGTTGGAGGTTCACCTTCCAGCAGGACAATGACCGAAGCATACTACTAAAGCAACACTCAAGTGGTTTAAGGGGAAACATTTAAATGTCTTGGAATGGCCTAGTCAAAGCCAAGACCTCAATCCAATTGAGAATCTGTGGTATGGCTTAAAGATTGCTGTACACAAGCAGAACCCATCCAACTTGAAGGAGCTGGAGCAGTTCTGCCTTGAAGAATGGGTAAAAATTCCAGTGGCTAGATGTACCAAGCTTATAGAGACATACCCCAAGAGGCTTGCAGCTTTAATTGTTGCAAAAGGTGGCTCTACAATGTATTGACTTTGGGGGGTGAATAGTTATGCACACTCAAGTTCTGTTTTTTTTTGTGTTATTTCTTGTTTGTTTCACAAAAAAATATTTTGCATCTTCAAAGTGGTAGGCATGTTGTGTAAATCAAATAATACAAACGCCCCAAAAATCTATTTTAATTCCAGGTTGTATGGCAACAAAATAGGAAAAATCGTCATCATATTTTCAGGCACTATAGTGTAATTTATACTATGCAGTTGTTAGACTCTGTCCAGAATGACTGAGTATATCATAACTTTAGGGCACCACTATTGTGCCAGCGGTAGAGGGTGGCTTGAGAATGTTCATAACAATGGTATGCCTCGGCCAAGTGACGGAGGTGCAACCTATGCTAGAATGACTATGTATGTGGATGATTCCACTCTCCATATGTCAGCATCCAAAGTCAGTGAGCTCAATGACATTCTAAATAAGTAGTTACAGTCAGTATCAGAATGGCTGAAAACTTAATGCATTGTATTTGGTTCAAAACATTCTGTAAGACCAAAACTTCAACTGGATTACATAAAGGGTGTGATCATTGAGCAGGTTAAGGATGCTAAACTCCTAGGTATAACATTGGATGGTCAATTATCATGTCAAATTTACAAAATTGCTATGAAGAATGGAGAGGGTGTTTGACATAAATCAACTGTACTAGTTGTTCAGGCTCTGGTCCCATCTTGATTTATGTCGGGTAATATGTTCAAGTGCAGTAAAGAAAGGCCTAGCAAAGCTTCAGCTGTGTCACGATTCCCACCGAAGGTGGCTCCATTCCTGTTTGGGCGGTGCTCGGCGGTCGTCGTCGCCGGTCTACCAGCTGCCACCAAATCCCCTTTTCCTCAGTTTGTTTTGTCTTATTTGTTGCACCTGTCTCTTTTGTTTTTGCTTCAGTACTATTTAAGCCTGTTTTTGTGCGGGCTTGTTTCTGTTAGTCGAGGTTGTGCGTGTTGTTTTGTTCCGTTTGTGCCCTGTGTTGGGTTGGGCATTTGTGATTATTTCACCTGGTGTTTTGGGCGTTCACTTTGGAAACCAAAATAAAGTCAAGTTTCCCCAGTATCCTCTGCTCTCTGCGTTTGACTCCGCACCCACCACTCCAGGCTTTGTGACAAGCTGGCTCAAAACAGAGCAGCACACCTTGTCCTTAACTGTACATACGGATATAACATCAACAACATGCACCTCATTCTTTCCTGGTTGAGGGTTGACTAAAGATTAACCTCTCTAGGGTATGTGGGACGCTAGCATCCCATCTGGCCAACATCCAGTGAGGTTGCAGAGCGCCAAATTCTATTACAGAAATGCTGATTATAAAAATTCAGAAAACAGAACATTTATAGATTAACTTCTTGTTAAACCAACCACAGTGTCATATTTATAAAATCCTTTTTGGCGAAAGCATACCTAGCCCAGAGCATACCTAGCCCAGAACATAGCCCAGTTGACAAATTATTACAAACAGTAACCAGCCAAGCAGAAGTATAGATAAAAATTAATCCCTTACCTTTGATGATCTTCATATAGTGGCAATCAGAAGACATTCATTTACTCAATAAATGTTCCTTTTGTTCGGTGAAGTCTCTTTAAATCCAGTGCGTTTTCTTCAGTAATCCACAGGCTCAAACTCAGTCAAAACAATCAGACAAAAATCCAAATTGTATCCGTAAAGTTCATAGAAACATGTCAAACGATGTTTATATTCAATCCTCAGGTTGTTTGTTTGCCTAAATGATCTATAATATTTCAACCCGGACAATAACGTTGTCAATATAAAAAGGTAAACAAGAAATGCACATGCACCTGAAAAAACATGTTCAGACTAGTCTTACTCCCTCATTTATAAGAATACAAAGCCTGAAACGATTTCTAAAGACTGTTGACATCTAGTGGAAGGCATAGGACCTGCAAATGGAGTCCTAAGTCAATGGATACTGTAATGGCATTGAATAGAAAACTACAAAACCAAAAAAAGAACTACTTCCTGAATGGATTTTTCTCAGGTTTTCACCTGCTAAAGCAGTTCTGTTATACTAAGACACTATTTTAACAGTTTTGGAAACTTTAGAGTGTACTCTATCCAAATCCACCAGGTATATGCATATCATATCTTCTGGGCCCGAGTAGCAGGCTGTTTAATTTGGGCATGCTTTTCATCCAAAATTCAGAATGCTGCCCCCTACCCTAGAGAGGTTAACTGCTTCTCTTTTAGTTTTTTGTTAAATATTGAACATTCCAGATTTCAAATATTATTCAGCTCCGACACCCATACTGTGCATACCCAACAAGACATGCTACCAGGGGTGTATTTAAAGTCCCCAAGTCCAAAACAAATTCCCGGCAACTCACATTTTTTACAGAGCCATGATCGCATGGAACTCCTCCAAATGCTTGGTAGACAATGGAAAGGGGTGGGGACAGAGAGCAGGAAAGACAGTATGGACCCACTACATACAGATGATAACTATGCTCCTGGAAATGCTAATACGTTTCACATGAACAGCCACTCAATCGAAAATAATTGCGATGTACATATTTACGCTTGTATGTCTTGTCGTCTCTCTGTTGAAATCACCCAGTCCATTTTCTGTGGAGAGTAATTAATCTGAAGTCTCTGGTTGTGTTCCCCAGAAGTTACAATGTCTTTTATAACTGGAGCTTCTCAGATTTCTCGGAGTATCTATTATAACGGATATGTCACACGTATCAATGGTCATTTGATAGGGAAATGTTCTTCTCTCGTCTTCGGTCGAATTTCCTAGACTATTTTACATATACAGTACAGCTGCATACTGTATAGGTGTAGTCTTTAGTTTTGTAGACTTCTTAAAACCTCTTAGAGCTACCCCCTACTCTTTTCAATTTCCACCTGAAGACATACCCAAATCTATCAGCCTGTAGCTCAGGCACAGAACCAAGGATATGCATATTCTTGGTACCATTTGAAGGAAAACACTCTGAAGTTTGTGTAAATGTGAATTGAATGTAGGAGAATATAACAGATCTGGTTTAGATAATACAATGAAAAAAATATATATTTTTTTGTATCGTCATCTTTAAAAATGAACAAGATAAAACAAACATTCAGATAGGATGATGGGGACAATCAGTGAAAAATACAGTGGGGCAAAAAAGTATTTAGTCAGCCACCAATTGTGCAAGTTCTCCCACTTAAAAATATGAGAGAGGCCTGTACTTTTCATCATAGGTACACTTCAACTATGACAGAAAAAATGAGAAAAAAAATCCAGAAAAATCACAAAAAAAATCCTAAAATGAATTTATTTGCAAATTATGGTGGAAAATAAGTATTGGTCACCTACAAACAAGCAAGATTTCTGGCTCTAACTTCTTCTTTAAGAGGCTCCCCTGTCCTCCACTTGTTACCTGTATCAATGCCACCTGTTTGAACTTGTTATCAGTATAAAAGACACCTGTCCACAACCTCAGTCACACTCCAAACTCCACTATGGCCAAGACCAAAGAGCTGTCAAAGGACACCAGAAACAAAATTGTAGACCTGCACCAGGCTGGGAAGACTGCATCTGCAATAGGTAAGCAGCTTGGTTTAAAGAAATCAACTGTGGGAGCAATTATTAGGAGATGGAAGACATACAAGACCACTTATAATCTTCCTCGATCTGGGGCTCCACGCAAGATCTCACCCCGTGGGGTCAAAATGAGCAAATGTCCTGAGTGCTCTGGAGCAGGTTCTCAGAGTGGGGTGAAGGTTCACCTTCCAAAAGGACAACGACCCTAAGTACACTACCAAGAAAATGCAGAAGTGGCTTCGGGACAAGTCTCAATGTCCTTGAGTGGCCCAGCCAGAGCCCGGTCTTGAACGTCTGGAGAGACCTGAAAATAGCTGTGCAGCGATACCCAAGAAGACTCAAAGCTGTAATCGCTGTAAAAGGTGATTCATCAAAGTACTGAGTAAAGGGTCTGAATACTCATTTCAATTTTGAATTTGTAATACATTTGCAAAAATTTATAAAAAACAGTTTTTGCTTCATCATTACGGGGGGGAAAAAAACAATAAAATCAATTTCAGAATAAGGTCGAACGTAAGAAAATGTGGAAAAATTAAAGTGGTCTGAATACTTTCCAAAGGCACTTGTAGTTTAGGTGTTGTTTTGAGGGGCCAACGTCAGCTGTGCAGGCTGACTGCCAGTGAATGACTGGCGGTGAATGAGGAAAATATGACATGTCCTCTTAAAATTGCTTATAATACATTGTTTGTGATATTAAGTTAAGTACTATTAGTCGTATGTACAAGGTACGCATGGCATACATCATCCAACTAAATGCTTACTTGCAAGTTCCTTTTTCGACAATGCAACAACACTAAGAAATAATACGAGATAAGAATACGAACATAAAGTAAATGTCTCAGTAGAATAGAATAAACATTTTAGCATAAGGATAATACTGTAAGGCACAATTTGGGGAAGGGGGGGGGATTGGTGAGCAAGTGTGCAGTATTTAGCAATAATAATAAGAGTCTAATAAGATTCTGTCTATTAATGTTCTGTATTATGCCATCTTTCATGTTTTGTGTGGACTCCAGGAAGAGAAGCTGCTGCTTTTGCAACAGCTAATAAGGATCTTAATAAAATAACAAAAAAAAAACAAATACCAAAACAATGACACTGCTCTATAGACTTATTCAGGAAAAGGGGGACATGACTTTAAAATGGTATAGTAATTATAATGTACATTTTTTTGCGTCCACATGACGCTTTGGCTTTTATGACCTATAATGTAAATGTATATGTATAAAATGGGTCATATTTTCATGTTTGAATAGTTTATTGTTCCATACAATGTCTAAAATAATCAGAAACCAATATGGGACTTTTGAGATATTCATACTAGTATTTTTAATGTTGAATAAATTAATGTGAAAAATTGTATTTTCGAATGTAGACATACTCCAAATTTTAGAGCACACTAAAGGAGTATAATGATTTCAAGATGTTGTCTGTGTCATGTACAGTTCATGGATCACAATAACTTGCCTAAAATGGCTACTTTCTTCACAATTTTCAACACAAAAATGCAAATGTAAAAAGCATTCAAACATCCTTCCTCCCAATGAAGTTTCTATGTGAGAATTATCAGAACAATATGAGATACCAAAACTATTTCCGGACCATGCTGGGATGGAATCACCCTATTTGCATTTGATTGTCTATTTGCATCGGTTCTTGCCGGAACACTCAGTCTTTGAAACTTTCCCCACAGACACACCAGAGGAGTGGAAAAAATAATGAGAACGAGTTTTGGAACCATTCACAGGTGGAAATGTTCAGGAAGAGTCCATCTGAAATAACCTGTCACTCTAATATTATGCTACTGCGCTTCACACTCTTCTTCTGATGTTGGGACCAACTCATACCAGTCGCCCAGCTACCTCCCACTTACCTGATCCATTTATAATTCATCCCTTTGGTGATTTGCTTTTCCGCAAAAAAGCCTGCGCTGGAAATGTTGTATTATAATGATGACTGTAACGGTTCTCTTCTTCCTCTTCCTCTGAAGAAGAGGTGTAGCAGGGATCGGACCAAGACGCAGCATAGTTATCATTCATGGTTCTTTTAATAACGAAAACTATACATGAAATAGACTACAAAACTAGAAAAACCCGAAACAGTCCCGTGTGGTACAAACACTGACACAGGAGACAACCACCCACAAAACCCAACACAAAACAGGCTACCTAAATATGGTTCTCAATCAGAGACAATGACTAACACCTGCCTCTGATTGAGAACCATATCAGGCCAAACATAGAAATAGACAAACCAGACACACAACATAGAATGCCTACCCAGCTCACGTCCTGACCAACACTAAAACAAGGAAAACACACAAGAACGATGGTCAGAACGTGACAATGTTAGAAGGTAATCATCTCTTTTATCCATGTACATCAATTTTGGGGTGAAAAGTCATGACAGTAGTTTCCTTATTATGTGAAATATAAATGCTACATTTCAGATGAACTCCAGACCAGGCTTTGCATTGACATTCGCTGTTGCGTTGCTATCTGGCCTCTGACATTCATCCTAGCTTTTACCACTAACTGAAAAATGCCCCTCCCAATTTCACTGCAAATAGAAAACTTGGCTGTATTGGTTGGGTATCATTTGGCTGATGTGCACATGTTGAAATGCATGTGTTTAATTAGCCTAGTTACTGCCTGACTAGGCGTATATAGTTATTCATGTTTTTGTTATTGCATTTCAGGTGGAGTGGGAGTAAGATCACTAGAAAGCAGTAATAAGTAAGTAAGTAACCTTCAAAAAAATTAACATAAGTACTTTATACATAACTTTATTGTGTTTGGTGGTCATCTCCCAAATATGACCCTTGATAGTTGTATCCTTCCTTAGGAAACAGTCTACTGATAGTTGACAACAGGTTGGCAGGTTTTTTGATGTGCTGTTCTAGAGTTCCATGTTCCAGCAGACTGTGAATAGGGGGATGACGTGTTCGTTTTTATGAAAGTCTGGGAGACTTTAGACTTAGAAATTAACTCTGGTTCACGTTGCTGAAAACCACAACTACCTTAAACGTGCCATTATTTTCTAAACAGTTTTACATATTTATAAGCTTGATCAAGTTGTCACCAGTTTATTTTTAGCTATTGTAGTTGCTGTGAAATTGAGAGGGGTATTTATCTTGACCACTTTTTCAGTCACCAATGAATAAACAGGCAGTGGAATGAAGCATCATTATGTACCTTTCATCACCAAAGCACTTACTTCATATGTTGCTTTACAGTCCTACCATTTTGTTAGTATCATTGATCTAAATGAGTAGTTCACATACAATATCCTATTCATAAGCATTGACTAATACCTCGTGTCAATTGGTGGTCTGGCAGCATGCTGCTTTCTAGTGATCTTACTCCCTCTCCACCTGAAAAACAATACACCTCGGCAGTCAGTAACTTCACTAACTAGGCTAATTAAACACTCATGTAAAAGTGAACATCAGCCAAATGATACCTCCTTGCATCTGCAAAAACCTGAGCCTTACTTATGATTCAGTACTACACCAATTGGTTGAATTATTTATTTACCAGCTAATTAAATGGTAACACAGGATAAACATACACACTTAATACGTTAAGCGGTCCCTACCAGACTGACAATAAGGCTGCTTGTTCTAAAAGACATGGAGCGGGCGAGAGAGAGAGAGGGACAGAGACACTTAACGTTGGTACATTTAGAAACTACTCTCACTTAAAGTACTCCTATACTTTGTACACGAACCACCGCCCGCTTGGAGTAAGAAATCATGAATATATTTATGCCGTGTATCTCTTTCTGAACTGTATCGCCTTGGAAAGGGGGTTTGGCCTTTTCGCGGCATGCTTGTATTTGAAGATAGGCTAGACAGCCGTGTCAATGGTTCCTAGTGGGGTGATGAGTAGCGTAATATGATGGTTTGAACAGAGTAGTAGAATGGTCCCACTTGAATTCACTTTCGAAGATACTTTACTTAGGACAGCTAATCAGCCATACCATTGATTGTCCGGGCGGTGAGTTTATCGTCAAAGTTCAGACAACTCGAAACGCGCAGCTGCAGCTCTACGTCTCTCTGGTCTGTTATGTTAATTTTGTTACCCATCATTTATGCAGTTTGTTCAAGAGGGGCAGTTCCGTCAGGCTGACACTCTCTGACCTCAGTCGGGGGCGTGACTTGTACAAAGTTATGTAAAACTATTATCTCTTATAGTTCCTCAAATCACATCCCTCTCTTAACAAAAATACTTTCATCATTTTTTCATATTTCATTAACAATGCATAGTGTCACATTTGTCGTATAGAGGAGACCAAGGCGCAGCGTGATATGAATGCATTCTTCTTTTAACTTGATGTAACTCCCATCCCGTGAACGGGATCATTGTCATCATCTGACACTAATTAGCATAACGCAACGGACATAAATATTCCTATTCATGAAAATCACAAGTGAAATATATTGAAACACAGCTTATCCTTTTGTTAATCACCCTGTCATCTCAGATTTTCAAAATATGTTTTACAGCCAAAGCAAGACAAGCATTTGTGTAAGTTTATCGATAGCCTAGCATAGCATTATGTCCAGCTAGCAGCAGGTAACTTGGTCACAAAAATCAGAAAAGCAATCAAATTAAATAATTTACCTTTGATGAGCCTCGGATGTTTTCACTCACGAGACTCCCAGTTAGATAGCAAATGTTCCTTTTTTCCAAAAATAATATTTGTGTAGGCGAAATAGCTCCGTTTGTTCTTCACATTTGGCTGAGAAATCGACCGGAAATTGAGGTCACGACAGGGCTGAAAAATATTCAAAATTAGCTCCATAATATCGACAGAAACATGGCAAACTTTGTTTATAATCAATCCTCAAGGTGTTTTTCAAATATCTATTCGATAATATATCCACCCTGGGGAATACGTAGAAAAAGTAATCTGGTTGATAGCCCCTTCACTGCTCAATAGGGATGCATCGGAACGCAGAGCATTCAAAACATGAGTCACTTCCGGATTGGATTTCTCAGACTTTCGCCTGCAATATCAGTTCTGTTATACTCACAGACAATATTTGTACAGTTTTGGAAACAGGGTGTTTTCTATCCTAAGCTGTGAATTATATGCATATTCTAGCATCTTGTCTTGACAAAATATCCTGTTTACTTTGTGAATGTTATTTTTCCAAAAATGAAAATACTGCCCCCTCGTCACAACAGGTTAATAAAGAAAGAACACAAAACAACAAAATGAACGTGAAGCTACATAGAACGAGTAATGCCATGCAACTACACATTGACAATAACCCACAAAACCAAAATGGAAAATGGCAACCTAAATAGGATCCCCAATCAGAGACAACGATAAACAGCTGTCTCTGATTGGGAACCAATTCAGGCCACCATGGACCTATAATAAACCTAGACTAACAAACACCCCTAGATATACAAAAACCCTAGACAGGACAAACAAGCATACCCACCCTCGTCACACCCTGACCTGACCAAAATAATACATAAAACATAGAAAGCTAAGGTCAGGGCGTGACACATAGGATGGACACTTCATACATGTAGTGGATATACTTACAGTATTTCCTTTTAAACATTTTTTTATGATATCACAAAATAACAAACAAAATTACATTACAGACTTTTCTGTCACCAATTGATAAATACAGGCAGTGTAATGAAGAAGTTTGACAAAAAGTGTTCATAAGTCAGAAACAAGTTTTTAAATTATAGCTATAGTTTTTATTTTCAATAAACATTTAACATTAGCTACATGGTGAAGTGATGATGGTGGGAGTTGGCAAGCTACCTTCCCCCTAGCAGTTTCCATTTAGCTAGCTAACGTTAATTGTATTTATATAAACTATCAATCAGATGGTTAACTATATTTGTTTTCCCCTCATATCTAAAATTGCCTGGTAAAGCTAGGATGAATGTCAGTGGCCAGATAGCTACCGCAACAGCGGCTGTCAATGCAAAGGCTGGTCTGGAATTCGTCTGGAATGTACCATTATATCATGATATTTCACATGATAAGAAAACTACTATTATGACTATTGGTTAGACGGCTGTGGTTTTGGTAGAGGGAACTGGTTGGTCAGGAGTAAAAGGTCCTGCCCCAGAGTGTAAATCAAGATTTTACTTGCAAATCTCTTCCTACAAATTTACAAAACTTTCTACAACATGACAACAGCGAGAGAACTGAGTGCGGGCAGATTGAAAATCTGCAGTGTATTTTTAATTCCCAGCAGAATATTCATAGTCGTAAATGGATTTTCAATAATTCTGAAAATAAATTATGCTTGCAAATTCAAACATCAAGTTGCAAGTTTATGACCGTTAAATCTTTCACACATCATGGTAAAAGCTTGCAAAATTAAATTACACATTTACTAATCGTACTTGCAAACCCAAAATTTAAAAAGCAAACTCGAGTAGTTCTGTCATCATTATAATCCCATATGGAAAGCGCTCTCCTTCATTTCCTGCCAGTTTACAGGCGGTTTGGAGGGAAAGCAAACCTGATAGTATTCGTAGGGTCCTGTTTGTTGAAATTGTATTAGGCCACAAGCAGTGAACGTTGTGGAGTTCAGAGAGAGAGGAAACAACTTAGCTGTGTGTTTGGATTTCCAAGGTGGTATTTTTTTTTTTTTTACCAAGGTTGCTCAATATATCATACCTCATACCTGAATATATCATATATATCATATATCATACCTGAATTGGGGTAATTAATACATGTTCCATGGCCGAGACTGCAGTTGTGGAGCTAGAAATGGCCTGACTATCATTCAGCTTATTAATTCAAGCATCCATACTGGTATAGTATTTATGACATAGAGCAGTAGCTATGTAACATCATTGGGAAAATCCAGTATAGATGTTGCATTATGTAAAGATACAGATATAGATCTTTCAAATCTCTTTGTACCTCAGACGGTTCTTTGAAGTTTAGGCAGCCATTTGAATTGGACTACAAAGACAGTATATGTTTCTGCTGTACAACTGCCAGGCATGAAGCTCTTGAAAGAAATAATACTATTTCATCCTCCGACTGCTGTTTTTGATGCCCACTCGTCTTTGTCAGTGAACATGGGCACAATAAAGAAGTGATTTAGAATGAAAAGAAAAATATCAAAAGGAAAATTAGGCACATGAAATCTCTCACCTAGTGTTGTCAGAAGTAAAACGTTGATAGTAAGCTGCTTAGTTAAATGTTGCTCTGATTCGTGTTTTGAGATTTCTCACCGAATCCACTGATATACTATAACGGTAGTTTGCTTTTTTTTTTATGGTGAAAATGTCTTATTTCTCACTCTTCACAGAAGTGATTAGATGCACACAAGTTTCAACCACCGTATGACTTTGTCAGCTATGTGGCAAAGCCAATTATATCATGACATCTTGATGTATCTAAGTGTATGAAGTGATTGCATGTATTCACATCCCAGGCTATTTTGTGTCAATGCTTTGATATACACTGAGTGTACAAAACATTAGGAACACCTTCCTAATTTTGAGTTGCACCCCCTTTTGCCCTCAGAACAGCCTCAATTCGTCAGGGCATGGACTCTACAAGGTGTCGAAATCGTTCCACAGGAATGCTTATGTTGACTCAATGCTTCCCAGAGTGGTGTCAAGTTGGCTGGATGTCCTTCGGGTGGTGGACCATTCTTGATACACACTGGAAACTGTTATGTAAAAAACACCAGCAGCTTTGCAGTTCTTGACACAAACTGGTGCGCCTTGCACCTTCTACAATACCCCGTTTAAGCGCACTTAACTCCTTTGTCCTGTTTCACCCTCTGAATGGCACACATACACAATCCATGTCACTATTGTTTCAAGGCTTGAAAAGTATTCTTTAACCTGTATCCTCCCCTTCATCGACACTGATTGAAGAGTATTTAACATGTGACAACCATAAGGGATCATAAGGGTTCCTAATGTTTACTACACTCAGTGTAAGTCTAGTGCCCCATCATTTCTCCACTACTTTAGAAGAATGTTAATGACAGGGCGTGAGAAGATACAGCATCATGCTCTCTTCACATTATGTCTTATCATTCAATATCTCATTGTATTAATGCAGAGGAAGTTAATATATACAGAACTGACAGAATATTCTGGAATGTTATGCCAATTAAGAATTTCTAATGCACTACACTTTTCAAAATAACGGTCTCAAAATCTGTTCGATGTGCATTTCATACCTTCATAGAGCGTAGGGGGCAACAAGGTAAGAGCATTTTAGAAAGCGAGGCTTTCAGTTTGAATTACCATTTTGGGGCTATTGATTGTCTTGCTTTTGGAGACAGAAATCAGGGGTGCGATATCACAGGCACCCAGCAGATCGACATCTGAGAATTGATTAGCTTTAGCCGAGTCATTGGTATTCCAGTCCTCACATGCCTTAGCTAGACAGACAGGACAGGGCCACCTTTTCTTCTAGGGTCAGTGGTGGTAGGAAAGGAGATACAGTCAGAAAGGTCGTGGACCAAAGGAGAGAGGGGGAGAAAACAATGGGAGGGAAGGAGAGAGGATGGACATGGAATCATGTAATAACAAAATCAAAATATTTTTTAGATTTGAGATTCTTCAAAGTTTGCCTTGATGACAGCTTTGCACACTCTTGACATTCTCTCAACCAGCTTAATGAGGTAGTCACCTTTAACTTATTTGGGGTACCGCCTCTTCTAATCAATTTCCGCCTAAAGACATACCCTAATCTAACCAGAGGCAAGGATATGCATATTCTTGGTATCATTTGAAAGGAAACACTCAAAATTGTTTGGAAATTTGAATTGAATGTAGAAGAAAATACAAGGAAATAAACATATGTTTTCTGTTTTTTATTGTTGCTGCATCTTTCAAATGACCAAGAACAGCCAAACATACTGATAGGATGCTGTGGATGATTTGAATGAAGAACATAAGATGGCAACAATAGCTGAGCAAAGTTTTGGACAGAAAACTTCAACAATGAGCGAACTACATGACATTGAGCATGAAGTCACCCAGGTGTCCCACACAAATGTACCCAAATGTACCCAAGTGGCCGAATTGGTACAGTGATACATTTTGAAGGAAAGAACTATATACAAAATACATAAATGCTATTCTAACACCCCCCCATATGTATATTCAAAATAAAAAATAATAATAATTAGAAAACAAACAATTAACAAGGGTAACATATTTTCTATTTACAATATTGTGAAGACCCTCAGTCCTCTACACAATATTGTGCTGCTGGTGCCATGGCCCATAGCAGTCTCTTTCTGCTGTAAAGCAGAGGTTTACTGAACAGATGGTGCAGGTGATGGGGCATTTGCTCTCCATCCAACCTCAAGGAGGAATGGGAAAAAATTTCAGTCTCTCGATGTGCAAAACTGATAGAGACATACCCCAAGCGACTTACAGCTGTAATCGCAGCAAAAGGTGGCGCTACAAAGTATTAACTTAAGGGGGCTGAATAATTTTGCACGCCCAATTTTTCAGTTTTTGATTTGTTAAAAAAGTTTGAAATATCCAATAAATGTTGTTCCACTTCATGATTGTGTCCCACTTGTTGTTGATTCTTCACAAAAAAATACAGTTTTATATCTTTATGTTTGAAGCCTGAAATGTGGCAAAAGGTCGCAAAGTTCAAGGGGGCCGAATACTTTCGCAAGGCACTGTATATATAGAGTACAGGGAACATAATCACTATGGTGAAGTGGTGAAGGGCTGTTCCATGTTTATGTAAAATAAATTAAATGTAAAAAATATATCACACACACACAGTATAGCCAATGTGTATTTTACATTTCATACAGATTATATTATTATATATTGCAAATGAAATAAGAAAATCTTTTTAAAAATCTCATGAATAATATTTGATATTATTAATTTAAAACAATGACATTAGCATTAGAATTTATCAATCCAGCATGGCATCCTCGCCATGCAGAAACGTGTCCTCCGCCTGGGAGTCAAAACGAGCTTCGCTGAAAGATTAATCTTCCTGAAGCAACTCGGTCTAGCTGTATCTATCTATTTCCTCTATAATTTGGGTTAAATCTGTATACCTAGACTTTGTTTTAGCTTTTTCTGATTTATTCGCCATATTTTAAATATATAAACTTGTTGAAAATGCTATTGAATATGTACTGCTATGTGTAACACCCGTGGCTCCGTCAAGTAGGATTTGCAATGGCGAATGAACCTCTTTTATGCCAGAGTTTACGACAAAGGCTCGTCTTCAAAAGTATAACCATTACATATTTCCGTTTACCTCAGCTCATTGGCTATCTTCCAAGCTAGATTTCAAGCTGATCTGGGGGCATTGAGCCAAAATACAGTCAATCAACGATAGACCGGTCCCACCGTTGGTGCACAATGATGTCATTGATTGGTGTCTTCAAATCGGTTTGTTTCGGTCAATACGTCCCGGAAAAAGAACCATCAAGTATGGATGTGTTAGTAACAACCAGAGGATTGCAATGAAACCAACCATGACTGGATAAACTTTTGTTTAGTGTGTGCAATTACCACGAACGCATCGACCAAAGTTGAATGAGACGGAAATCATGAAGCAAGCGGTTTACAAATGTTAGGTGTTAGGCTATAAAAATTGATTTTATCAAACAAAACGAACATTCACGGTGTAGTTAGGACACTTGGCATTGCCACCAGAGGACGATCTTCAATGGTAAGCGATTTATTTTATTGATATTTCTGACTTTCATGACGCTAATGCTTGGTTGGAAAATGTTAGTAATTCATGTTTGTGTGTGGTGCCCTCCTCAGAAAATAACATGTTTGCTTTCGTAGTTATGGCTTTTGAAATCTGACACAGCGGCTGGATTAATAAGACATTTATCTTTTAAATGATGTAAGATACATGAATTTACAAGAATGTTTACTATAACAAATGGTGTATTTAGAATGTTAGCTCTCCGCAGTTTCACCGGTTGTTGGCCTAGTGGGACGTTAGAGTCTCACCTACCCTAGAGAGGTTAATGTTAATTAACAGGTGTGCCTTGTTAAAAGTTCATTTGTGGAATTGTTTTACTTCTTAATGCGTTTGAGCCAATAAGTTGTGTTGTGACAAGGTAGGGTTGGTACATAGAAGATAGCCCTATTTGGTAAAAGACCAAGTCCATAGTATGAGAAGAACAGTTCAAATAAGCAAAGAGAAATAAATGAGAGTCCATCATTACTGACATGAAGGTCAGTCAATACGGAAAAAGTGTGCATTCGCAAAAACCATCAAGCACTATGGTGAAACTGGCTCTCATGAGGACCGTCAAAGGAAAGGATGACCCAGAGTTACCTTTGCTGCAGAGGATACGTTCATTAGAGTTACAAGCCACAGAAATTTCAGCCCAAATAAATGCTTCAGAGTTCAAGTAACAGACACAGCTCAACATCAACTGTTCAGAGGAGACTGTGTGAATCAGGCCTTCATGGTCAAATTGCTGCAACGAAATCACTACTAAAGGACATCAATAAGAAGAAGAGACTTGCTTGGTCTAAGAAATATGACCAATGGATATTAGACCGGGGGAAATCTGTCCTTTGATCTGTCCAAATTTGAGATTTTTGGTACCAACTTCCATGGCTTTGTGAGACGCAGAGTAGGTGAACGGATGATCTCCGCATGTGTGGTTCCCACCGTGAAGCATGGAGGAGGAGGTGTGATGGTTTGGGGTTGTTCTGCTGGTGACACTGTCAGTGATTTATTTAGAATTCAATGCACACTTAACCAGCATGGCTATCACAACATTCTGCAGCGATATGCCATCCCATCCCATCATTTGTTTTTCAACAGGACAATGACCCAACACACCCCTAGGCTATTTAAGGGCTATTTTACCAAGAAGGAGAGAGATGGAGTGCTGCAGCAGATGACCTGGCCTCCACAATCACCTGACCTCAACCCAATTGAGATGGATTGGGATGAGTTGGACCACAGAGTGAAGGAAAACCTGCCAACAAGTGCTCAGCATATGTGGGAACTCCTTCAAGACTGTTGGAAAAGCATTCCAGGTGAAGCTGGTTGAGAGAATGCCAAGAGTGTGCGAAGCTGTCATCAAGGCCAATGGTAGCTACTTTGAAGAATCTAAAATATATTTAGATTTGTTTAACACTTTTTTGGTTGTTACATGATGATTCCATATGTTTAATTTCATAGTTTGTCTTCACTATTAGTCAACTATGTAGAAATAAAGATTTTAAAAAACCTTGAGTGAGCAGGTGTCCAAACTTTTGACTGGTAAAGCATGGTTTGGACTGTTTGGAATTCATAAGAGTATTTGTGTTTGTGTTTTCGATCCTTTGTGTGTTGCATAGATGCGGTAAAGAGGTCAATGGATCTCAATCCAAATAATGGAAATGCATGGGGAAAAGATACTCCAAGTCGATGTACATGCAATAATAAGGAATTCCCCTCGACCACGCCCACAAATTGGGGGAAACACAGATTCTTTCCTATTGACCCCCATTGTAAAAGAGCCAAATTGGTCATACATTTTTTGTTATACAGAAATAACAAAAACATGCTGAAAAGCTGCTGTGTTGTTCATTGTACTGTACATGTAACCAGTGTGGCACACCAGGAGGGTTGGTTAGGGTTGGTTAAGTTAAGACGTTTACACAGATCAAACACAGACAGAGTGATTAGCTCGGTTTCAAGGATGTTTATTTAAATAACAAACAAACAGAAAATAATAGGTCTCCCCTAGGAAACCCTCTCCGGGTAATGTCTTCAGGGCTCCGGGTCTTGTTGTATCCTGTGGGGAACAAAACTGTGCTCTCTCCGTTATCCCTTGGACTGAGCACGACTGTACGGGAGTAACCTCTCTTCCCCCAGTCCCCTCTCCACGTGCTGCCCTTCTGGCAGCTTTATGGGACTCATCCAGCTGGTGAGCAATCAGCCCCTTGATTACCTACCAACCACAATCAGCCCCAATTAGTCCTGGCCGGAGAGCTCGTCGAGACCTGCCACGTCCAGCAGAGGGAGCCATCGCCTCGTGATGTAGACTCCGTCTGTCACCAGGCCTCGACCTACGGTTCGCAATGTTCCCACGTAGGAAAAAAGGACCTGCAAGAAATCTTCAGACTATTCAGCATGGGAAATGCAGGGACACGGTATCCAAGAAGGCGACATATGTGTGTGGTAAACATTTCTTCACAGGTAAGACATTTAACTTGTTTAATATAGTCAGTTTGTAACTCCACTCATTACTTGTAGCTGTATTGTCTGTTTGTGTTGTTGCTCTTGACTAGCTAGCTAGGACTCACTCACTCATGTGGCTGCTAGCACCGTAATGAAAAGGGGCAAGCCTTACAATACTACATTTTTGTAAAAAGTGAGAATGCTTGGGAGCCGGCAATGTTGAAAAGTAATCTTTAGACATGTTGTACTTTGCTTGAATGTAGTTTTGTACTGTGGCACGACGTTCAAGATCCCCCCCACATTCAGAAATTGCATTTTTGTCTCTCGCAGTGTTATCATTGCACTGTGCTTCAGGACCATCCGGACACCTTAGAGTGTTCGGGTGCGCTGTTTGGAGGTTTCAGAGGCTGGATTTAGGACCACGCTGACACATTTACATTACATTTACATTTAAGTCATTTAGCAGACGCTCTTATCCAGAGCGACTTACAAATTGGTGCATACACCTTATGCATACACCTGTGACACCACAGAGCAGGTGGACAGGCTGTGTCAAAGCTTCTGAATGGCTGGCTGGACCAGCACATGAGAGTTAAACAGAGGCAATTGCTGTCAGTGGGTATGTGTTGTGCTCTTTTTCCGAGTTGTAAAAGCAATCAGAGCAGAAACTGGCTACTCTTTAGTTGACTGATGTAGCTGGCAAGGTAACTGCTGTTTAACTTAAGAAACCAAAAATTAAACTAGTGTTTATTCCCAGTGCTGAGCTAGTAATGTAACTGACATGTAATGTTTGCTAATGTTTCATCCCCTCTTGACTGAGGTGAATGAATTATCTAGCTAGTACCTACCACAGTCAGTTCAGCTCTACAGTAGCCTGTAGCTATCTATCAGAGGGTAATAATAGCTACCTCTTATCGCTATCTAACAGCTATTTGTATGGAAATGTTTTGTAGCCATTTTGTTCCGTTTTAACAGAAGTAAACAAACGTAGCTAGCTTTCACCAGTTGAGGTCTCTGTTAGAGAGAGAGAACTGGCCAAAAGTAGGTATCATTTTTGCCTCATTCACAGTAGACCTGAATCAAATGATGAAGCCAGCGGCCAAACGTGTAAGGAATGACACTGGAGAAGAGAAGCAGGTACTGGGAGTCAACATTTAATCGGAACAGACATTAAAACAGGACAGGAACGGTGTCATAATCGGGTAATACACAGATGTAAGACAATTAATACAGCAGCAGCGAACAGAGCTGGTGAACTGACAAATATAGGGGAGGTAATAAGGTGAATGCACCAATTTGTAAGTCGCTCTGGATAAGAGCGTCTGCTAAATGACTTAAATGTAAATGTAATAAACAGGTGGTTGGGTCCAGGTGAGTCCATTAAATTGCTGATACGTGTGATGAGGGAAGGCAGACTTGCGTAATGATGGTGGCAGGAGTGCGTAATGCAGCCCTCGAGCACCAGGGGAAGAGCGGGAGCAGGCGCGACAACTATTGAAGACCGATAATTCTGATGTTTTTGTACAATGTGAGTTATTACAGTCAATATAGCAAGGTAATGTTATTGATTTGTCAGTTTACATAGCTAATTCCCTACTTTTAACACTGACATAGTAATAAACAGCTCTACAGGTTGCGCTGTCAATGCACAACACTATGATCATCATGTCTTATTAGGATCAGATGGTGACAGATGTCCCAGTAGGGTCAGACAGCCAGGGAAGACCAGTCTACGGAGCTCAAGTGAATTTTGCAGTATATTAACACTATTAGTGAATGATACAAAGTTCCGTATTGAGTTGATGGTTAGACCTACAGTAGCTACAGGACAGCATCTTGAGCTTAAAGCTACAGTATGGGATCTGGGAATAATGATAATTGTGATTTTACCATGTAAATCTTGATGAGGCAAACTCAACAAAAAACATGTAGATGCATGCCAGCAAAGACACTACACAACACTAAACAAAACATGAATTGCACTATAGCGGATACAAGTGGTGCTCACAAACGGTTAGGGCCTACATAAAGCTGTCCAAACAGCAGAGCTTTCTTTACAGCACAATGGAGTGAATCCTTACCACCGCTACACCTGGCTATCAGAAGAGCCTTGTCTGGCAGCAAAACAACTAATTCAGCCTTGTTTACTGCCTTTAAAAAAACAGCTGATATGGCTGACTTGCTTAAAACCTTTTGTGACTAGGGGGCAGTATTTTCATTTTTGGAAAAATAACGTTCCCGTAGTAAACGGGATATTTTGTCCTGACAAGATGCTAGAATATGCATATAATTGACAGCTTAGGATAGAAATTACTCTAAAGTTTCCAAAACTGTAAAAATATTGTCTGTGAGTATAACAGAACTGATGTTGCAGGCGAAAGCCTAAGAAAAATCCAATCCGGAAGTGCCTCATGTTTTGAAAGCTCTGTGTTCCAATGCGTCCATATTGAGCAGTGAATGGGCTATCAACCAGATTACTTTTTCTCCGTATTCCCCAAGGTGTCTACAGCATTGTGACGTGTGTTTTACGCATTTATGTTGAAGAATACCCGTAAGCGGCTACATTGTGCAAGTGGTCACCTGATGCTCCCAGAGTGATTCTCACATAAAATACAGAGGTAGCCATTATTCCAATCGGTATTGTCCCGGTGGATATATTATCGAAAATATATTTGAAAAACACCTTTAGGATTGATTATAAACAACGTTTGCCATGTTTCTGTCGATATTATGGAGCTAATTTGGAATATATTTCTGCCTTTTCATGACTGCAATTTCCGGGCAATTTCTCAGCCAAACGTGAAGAACAAACGGAGCTATTTCGGTTATTAAACAAATGTGGCTTCTACTGACAATTGAGATGTACAAACTGTGGCATAAGGGAATGATGAGCGGATACCAGGCATTCCGTAATTTCGATTAAGACATTAATGAGCGAGTGACGACGGACATAGGCAATATAACTGTGTTCAGCACTATTGAAATGTACAGTGACAGAATGCAGAACATGGGCTGCTCTTACAGTATTTTCCCTGTACACCAAGTCAGATAAAGGGGTCATATAAGCAGACAATGAAACCTCTTACAATATTAGATTATGACATTTCTCAAAAACAGGTTATAGGCTACATGTGCAGCACCACTGAGTCAGAGCAGTAACGTTGTCACGTAATACTCCCTCTCAGGCCTTTAGGTCATCAGGCTGCTGATTATTTGCGCACACCTGTCACCATCGTCTCACGCACCTGCGCCTCAGGACACTCACCTGGACTCCATCACCACCTTGATTATCTTCCCTATATCTGTCACTCCCCTTGGTTCTTTCCTTAGGTGTAATTGACTCTGTTTCATGTCGGTGCGTTGTTTGTGTTTCGTGTTTATTGTTTTCTTCATTTTTTAGAACACTCACTCCCTGTACTTGCTTCCCGACTCTCAGCACACTTGTTAGAAACGTTAGGCGAAATTAAGACGTGAAAATAGAACAAATTATTAGTGTGAGGCTACTAACATACACTTAGTATTACTTTCTTAGCTATAGTATACATAGCTCCCTTGCATATTACGTCATTTATGCAGCAGCATACAATACATATTTGGACTCACCTTGGCTTGTGATGTGCTCACTTAAACATGAAGGTGGCGCTGCGGTTTTGTCATCTAACTTTGTCATCAAAGTCTGGCATTCTCTGGATTTATGGTGGGAACTTGGAAAAAAACCACACAGCCACTCCATTGAATAACAGGCTACTGTTACTGATTGCTTTGCACTGCTTGCAGTTAGCCACTGATTCCTTCCAAGCGACGCATTGTTGAATTTGCGATTTCCAACTTGTGTAATCTTTATGTCCAATGGCCGATGAGCACCGATACGTTTTATCTGTAATTTCTCTTCATTATTTCTCTTCATTTGACAAGGATTAAAACATAATTTCATATTTTTCTACCATAGATGACTGGGGGAACCTTTGCTTATCTTTTGTTGTTCTAAATAGAGATGGCTAGAAGGGCCATGGGTCAGATTGGATTGTGTAGAAATGCATGAAATTAGCTTTAGATGCCCCCCACAAATCGGAGGGAGGACCCCCAGACCCCATGTCAGGTAATGCCCCACCCAGTTCTAAACCAAAGTTGCTGTTCTGTAATTGACTAGAACAAGCAGACAACAAGACAATTGCATTTGAAAAAGGTAAAGTGTTTGCTCTGAGCCAATGGGATAACCCAAGTAACCACAAGTTGTTTTCTCCACAGGCGGGCAGGCCACAACGTTCCATCTAATAGGGACTGGGACTATCCCATATCTCCTCATTGCCCCCAGCAAAATTAGCCTACGTTTAGGACATTGTTTATGTGTATTTCACACTATGTTCAGGTAAAAATCTGAGTACAATGCTTGGATGTCATCATCACCAATCAAATTTATTGCAGTTAAAAAATACTTTGACTACCACCACCGATGTCTGTATGCTAGCTATGTTACCAATTTATACGAAACGGAAGTTAGCATTTAGCAGACTTCTAAACCTGAAAGGGAACAACTTCTAAATGCTATGGAGTGAAAATAGACAAATATATCCAAATCGGACATTAAAAACTACATTTTGGGCCCATTACAATACATCAATCATGATGGACTTGATGAATATTCACTCCGTTAGATCAGATTTGTTGAATGTGTGCAAATCCAGCACCCTTCTTCTATCCCCCACTATTGTGTAGAACTGTGTGGCTGCCCAGCCCCCGACCTGACTCTTCTAAAATGAATGCAGGGATTCTTTTGTGTTTCTCAGGTATGCTGAATTTTGTGTGTTGCTCTCACAATCCCCCATTCTGTCACACCTCTGGGAAGGGGTGCTGTTGTGATAACATCCCGTAGGTCTGATGATGTGATATGCAGTTCACTTTTACAGTATGCTATTAGTTAACAATTCAGATTTTTAATCCAAAATCTCAAGATGTTTATAAAATAGTATTTTACTACTTTTCAACTGTAACACTAGCGTTACACTAGTGTATACACCCTTGCAGTGGAGTATTGTTTGATATATGTATATTATATTTACCTCACATGTGACCTGTAATAAGCCAAATAGCCTATATAATTGTTTATCTGACTCCATCCAGGCTGTATCATATCAGGCAGTGATTGGGAGTCCCATAGGGCGGCACGCAATTGGCCCAGCGTCGTCCGGGTTTAAGAACAAATAAGAATTTGTTCTTAACTTGTTTTCCTAGTTAAATAAAGGTAAAACAAATATTTAATTTTAAAATAACATAAAAAGGAGACTATAGTTGAGTTACAGTAATAGGCAATCAAGAAATGTCTGAGAATGGAATTCTAAATACAAGTGTATTTAATTACTTTGTAAAATTGTTGATTACATTTTCAAGGCATAAAATTAAGTTACAACACATTAACAAGTATTACAAGGCATCATTCTAAGCATGATCAGAGAGATGTCTGCTAGGCTAGGGGCCTAAAAGCCTAGGAAATGAGAATTGATCATACAACCTTCCTCCATGAAAAGGATACCGGATAAGAGAGAGATCAAAGGAATTTCATTCCATCGATAACATCTGAAGTTGTAACCTCAACCCAAAACCAACCACCATTGACCAATCGAACGATATCAAGTTTACAGTAGCCTGGCGACCAAGGTCTAATCTCCACAGGGTGTCGCATCATCTGAAGGCTTGTGCGGGGGATGTAAATAAGACAGAAGTCCTCAGAGGACCATGAAACCCCTTTCTTTGTATAGAGTAATTTAGATTTCACCCTGTACATATATTACTGCTGAACGATAACAAAAATGTTGGTTAATTTTCTGTTTTTAAAGAACTAATTGACCAATGTCAGTCCAATATTTGTGTCCTGTGAGCTCGATGGACAGTTTCTGTAGAGATAAATCAGATCAAGCCTGAACTGTGTGATGTAGCAGGCAGTTGTATTTTCCAACAGGCCGATACTGTACATAGTTTAGTGCAGAAAATATGGTAATTAATGTAACTACAATGACCATAATCCTTAGCACGTCTGCTAAAACTTGTCCGGTCTGTGCGGAGCAGACACGGAGATTGAGAGGAGAGAACACACTATCGAGAGGGAAAGAAAGCAGTTGCTGTGCGATCCTGAAATACATATCTGGTCTTCAGCCGTCATAAAAGTATGCATTATTTACTTTGATGAACTACTAAAAAAGTGATTTGTCAGACTTCACAGGCAACAGCTCTATAGAGATGATAGACTTGGAATGAAATAGACTTGGAATAGACTTGGAATGAAATAATAAATCAGTGAATAGCAGGATTGGCCGTCACTACCATCATGGGACTTTTAATAATTGTTTTACTCTGTTACAGCATTTTTTTACGAAATCAAAAACCGTTATTATTTTGGATAATCGAACCAACCTCAAAAAGCACAAACAGATATACAAGTTACAGTGGCTTGCGAAAGTATTCACCCACTTGGCCTTTTTCCTATTTTGTTGCCTTACAATTTTTTTGTGGGTTTGTATCATTTGATTTACACCATTTTTTTGTGGGTTTTTATAATTTGATTTACACAACATGCCTATATTTGGTAGAGCCACCTTTTGCAGAAATTACAGCTGCAAGTCTCTTGAGGTATGTCTCTGTAATCTTGGCACATCTAGCCACTGGGATTGTTGTCCATTCTTCAAGGCAAAACTGCTCCAGCTCGTTCAAGTTGGAGGGGTTCTGCTGGTGTACAGCAATATTTAAGTCATACTACAGATTCTCAATTGGATTGAGGTCTGGGATTTGACTAGGCCATTCCAAGACATTGAAATGTTTCCCCTTAAACCACTCAAGTGTTGCTTTAGCAGTATGCTTTGGGTCATTGTCCTGCTGGAAGGTGAACCTCTGTCCCAGTCTCAAATCTCTGGAAGACTGAAACAGGTTTCCCTCAAGAATTTCCCTGTATTTAGCACCATCATTCATTCAATTCTAACCAGTTTTCCCCGTCCCTGCCAATGAAAAACAGGGGATGGTGTTCTCTGAGTGATGAGAGGTGTTGGGTTTGTGCCAGACATAGTGTTTTCCTTGATGGCCAAAAAGCTAACTTTTTCTCTCTTCTGATCAGAGTACCTTCTTCCATATATTTGGGGACTCTCCCACATGCCTTCTGGCAAACACCAAACATGTTTGCTTATTTTATTCTTTAAGCAATGGCTTTTTTCTGGTCACTCTTCCACAAATCCCAGCTCTGTGGAGTGTACAGCTTAAAGTGGTTCTATGGACAGATACTCCAATCTCTGCTGTGGTGCTTTGCAGCTCCTTCAGTGTTATCTTTGGTCCCTTTGTTGCCTCTCTGATTAATGCTCTCCTTGCCTGGTCTATGAGTTTTGGTGGGTGGCCCACACTTGGCAGGTTTGTTGTGGTACCATATTCTTTCCATTTTTATAATGTATTTAATGGTGCTCTGTGGGATGTTAGAAATTTCTGATTTTTTTTTTACCCAACCCCGATCTGTACTTCTCCACAACTTTGTCCCTGACCTGTTTGGAGAGCTCCTTGGACTTCATGGTGCCGCTTGCTTGGTGGTGCCCCTTACTTAGTGGTGTTGCAGACTCTGGGCCTTTCAGAACAGGTGTATATATTCTGAGATCATGTGACACTTAGATTGTACACAGGTGGACTTTATGTAGACTTCTGACGGAAATTGATTGCACCAGATCTAATTTAGGGGCTTCATAGCAAAGGCGGTGAATACATATGCATGCACCACTTTTCTTGCTGTTGAATTTTTAAATATATATTTTTCATTTCACTTGACCAATTTGGACTATTTTGTGTATGTCCATTACATGAAATCCAAATAAAAATAATTTCAAATTACAGCTTGTAAAGGGGATGAATGCTTTTGCAAGGCACTGTTGCACAGAGATCATACACATATGTACTGTAGATTGCATCAGAATTATCCTCAGTAAACAGGTTTCAGATAGATAGAATAATTTTTCCATTTTTGCTATCACACATTCAATAGTCAGTCCTCTGGATACTGTAACAGAGTTACATTTTGGCCTGTCAGAGGGGGAAGGGCTGACTAGTCCTTGGGTATTGTCCTTTGTGCTTTCTTTGTGTTCCTGGACTATTTGCCATGCAGCTCTAGGTGACAGAGTCCGCATCAATCAGGGCTAAGCCTACACCCTTATGTTGTACTAGAGAAATTGTGTTTCTATAGCTAGTGTTGACAGTGAGAACTTGTGAAGAGCAGAATCAACAACCTCTGCTAATCAAAACAGTTGCTTTGTGAGAAGGTGTTAAAGTTCACAGTTAGCTGTTATGTAAATTCCAGCTGAAAGTACCAGTGGCCTGGCTTTGGCCCGAGTGAAAGCAGGTCAGTAGGAGCTATGGCCCAGTGAGATACGATTGCCAGACCGCGTAGATGGAACTGAAATGTTCCACTGGGTTGAATCCTATATGGAAAGGCACAATCTGACCTTGAACTCTCCCTCTCTGATCATACCTAGATACGTAATGCTTTGTTAATGCCAGTATTGCCTTTTAACTTAAGCTTATACCTTGTATTTGAATTCATACATTTTACAAAAAACATTTGCCTTTGTTGTTCAATTCTCAGACTTAATTATTGCTTATCAACTATCATGCATAGCCTAATGCTTGCTTACACATCTTAGAGTCAAATAATTCATTTTAATCGGCTTTGTTAATATACAAATTGCATAGTCTTATTCCGAGTCGCATGTGAGGCATATACAGTTTATGAAAATATTACCTCAGTACTGAAAACTGCATTCATCTCTGTTATTAGTTGAGCTACTGTGAACACCCTTGTAAAAAGTTCCTGATAATCCGTAGGAATTAGCCTGCTTACATTTTTCATGGCAGACTGCAGTCTCATGGTGGGGTGGTGGCAGTGGTGGTGCTGATGACGACAGCGGCTCAGCCGGATGACTAATTTGGACGGTATGAAAAGACGCTTGGTGTCTGCCACAAATCTGTCAGCGGTCTGATCAAGAGAGCTGCTAATGTTGTGAAAGGGAACTTTTAATGCATTCACACACAGCTGATGACCGAGGCAAAGCTGCCTGTTTATTTCCATTGAGCGCGTAATAAGAAGACCACGTGAACAAGTTTGTTTGCCCAAGACTAAATAAGCATTAGTGTAACATTTCAAGACGTGTCAATGAGGACCCCCCTTCAAGACTTGGGAGTAGATTTACTCCTTAATTAAGCGTGCTCAATGCAAAACAGGTTTAGAGCCTCCTCCATTGTGTCAGCAGTCTGGCTAGATTTATATGGATTTTCTTTCTCAACTTCTAATAGATAAAGGCATTACATAATGATCTCCCTAAGGATGCTCGTCATCAATGATACATTTATTGCTGTTGATTTATTGTCCAAAAAGAGTTGTTTCTATGCCAAGGATCATAGTTCAGGTTCACTACCCGAGACCCATGTTTCTCCTTTTTGCTCTCATTAGCTCAGTCCTCACTCATTCCGTGAGGTAGTCTGGGTTTCTTTGTTGCTCAGAGGGATAGGTTGCCTGTGGCCTCCTTCCTCCTCTGTTGCCAGGCAGGTTGTTATTTTTTCCACTTTTCTGCCCTTTGACTTGTAATGAACCCCAGGATGAGACTTGCAGTCTAGCCCCTAAAAAACTGCTATTTCTTTGTCCCCTATCCACAGTGGAGGGTGAAGTTGGGCCTAGTTGCATTAAGCATTGGTCAGCAGTGAATTTTCCTCCCCTTATTGGAATGATGAGGGTCCTAGACTGATCCTAGATCTGTGCCCAAGGGAGACCTCCACTTGAAGCTATCCTCAGAATGCCGGTATAAGATTTATTCACAGGCCTGAAAACGGGATAGTCTAGCAAAAAAAAAACAGTAAAAACACTAAACTCTACAATGGACAGGCTATGATGGAATACGATAACTGTCAGTTCCAGGAAGAGGCCTGTATTTTGTGTGAAATAAAAGGGTAAATGGAGAATAGGACATGATCAATCCATCAGATTATTCTATTTCCCAACAGGCGAATAAGAATGTCGTTGTCATGCTCAGATTATATACTTTGAGGCCCTAAGAAAACACCACCTATTCAACTGTCAATGGGTTCAGAAATATGGAAGACAGTACATGCCTTGAGGTGTATGATAAGCAACATAAAAATGTGTATGTATTCTGTCCTATCTGAGAACTTCCTCCCTCCGAAATCATTTTCCAAAAGTGCCCGATGCGTTCAAATATGAAATAGATAGCGAAATGATAGCACCTACTGTGTTTTTATCTTTTGATTTGTTCTTATCTTATTTGTCATGTCATGTGAGCATGACCGGTGAAAAAAGGGGGCAGAGAATACATGAGATAAAACACTTTTATAAGCCAGTAAATCCTTCGGTGACAGACGGGGAGATCCCGCTCGGATTTTAATGAAGTGAGTGCCAGGGAACATGCCCCATTGAATGTGCAGTTCCTGCAATATCATCCTTGGTGGGGGGAAAAGTGAATGAAAGATGGCCAGTCCCGAGATGCCTTACACACAGTATAAATTCTGAGGCTTTATCATTTACTCCACATTTATAGACTGGCTGCCTGGCTGCCTGAGAGAAAGAGTTCCAGACTGGTGATGATCGGAGCCACACTAGAGGAGTCTAGACAGAGATTTTGTCTGAATATGTCTTGAAGGGAAAATATTTCATACCGTAATAAGGCAGTCATATATAACATTGAGTAATCCATGAGCTCATTTACTCTATTGAAGCTATCTATCCGATTCCCTGAGCATATCGGGCAGAGGGAGAAGGACTAGTTATAATTTTACGTAAATCTTGTAAAGAAAAGAACACCTAGTAAAGCCGTGACCCTGGCCTTGACCTACAGTATCCCTGCTCCGGATTGCAAACTGATCCCTCCACTTTAACCCTATCCAACCTGTCACTCCCACTCTTTATCCTAACCCATTCTAACCCCTATTCCCACTGTAGAGCTTTCACCATTTTTACCATGACCTCTCCCTCTTCAGTCAGGTCCCAGCTGAATCACCCAGGGCTCAACTTCAGTAAAACAGTACTGTGGGCCTTGTCATATGGTGGTACCTCTCTCTTCCACTCAGGGGGCTGGTTGTCAGATAGATGGACAGTGGAAAGACGTGAGAAGCAGCGCTAACTGACAGACTCCCGGATGAGGTAGTGAAACGCTAGATTCAGCCTTAGGGAGAGGAGGGATAGAGGGGTAGTGTAGCATTACTCTGGGTTACCTGGATACTGTAGATATTCCATATTTACTGTAACCACAAACATCCTCCGGCTAGATATAACAATGGCAACAAATTATGGGTTTAAGATGTATTATGTCGAGATGGAGGAAAGAGCCACGGCAGAAAGGATCATGATGACCTTGGCTTGGTGTGTTCAGATCTGAACAGTAGAGCGCATTGAATGAGGCAATGTGACAATACCCATTCAAAGTAGATAGAGCTTTTTTTTCTTAAAGTTGGTTTGAATGTTTGACTTCAAAAGGGTGCCAGATGGGTCTTTCATGCTGGTATTCTGCGTTAGCAATGAGTGTGTTTTCATGTGTACTGTTTGCTGCATAAACAAAACGCTCTCGCTCTCCTCACAGTAACAGAGAAAGGTCACTTTGTGGGAGGAAATAGAGGGTCAACCATCAGCATCTACAATAAAAAAGGTTGCTGGGAGCCAGTTGGGCGTTCATTCTTTATCAGTGGTAAACCAAATCTAAAGTGAAAATTGAAAGATGGATTCAATTGGAACCTTCCAACAACAAAGAGTATAAGATGGATCATTAGACCAGAGTCCTGGCTGGGTTGTAGCAACTCTCTCTTGAAGTTGTCAGGGATTTGCAGTAGGCCCACTGCTCAGGTGTCCATAAAGCTGCCTGCAAAGACCAACAACAAACATAAGAGGGGGTGGAAGTGAGATTTTCTGTAGACTGGAACTTGATACAGTTTCTCTATATAGCCACTCTCATTGACCACTAGCAGTTGTTTGATGGCTTAGCTTACTCAGTGGTGTGAATGTGGCATGGTTTATATCCTTAGTCATCATGGTACTTTTGCTTTCCATTGCACTGTGAGCAATGGAGCTGTCCGTGTTACCAAGTATGCAAAGGCATGTAATGACACTGTCTATGGTGCCACTGTCGTGGCACTCTCCTATGAAAGGGTATGTGATTACGCTGTCTGTGGTAAGAAGTCTATGAGAGGGCATGTAATGGTGCTGCTGTCCATGGTACCACCCTATGCAACGGCATCGAGCCCGATTATGCTGTCCTGGGTACCATCATATGCAAAGTCATTTAATTGCACTATCCGTGGTACCAAGTCCATGCAAAGTCAATTAATGGTGCTGTCCATGGTACCAAAGCTGAGTCAATGGTCATTGACTGAGCAGTCATTTCACAGTGTTGTCCATGGCGCGAGAAGGCATAATTTTAATATTCTATCCACACACACACCAACGACAATGGCTATTCGGATTTGAGCTGCCCTATAACACAAAAGCTGCGTCAATTCCCTGCACATTTACAGAAGAGTACATCTCCCAAAGAAACAAGTACAAAAAATGAACCGAGAATGAACCCTGCTCCATAAAACACAATTTTTTGCCTATTTAGAACTCCCATTCCATCAAATTAATCCCAAACAACCATGGCTGAGGCAGAGGCATTTACTAAAGGCCTATTTTGAATAATGTCCTGCTGAAGCACAAATGCTATTTGCTGATGGTGGAGTACTCTGGCATACATATAAGGGGGAAAGTATTGCTTTAGGGGTTAACAGGGAATGCAAAAGGAATATATCAAACTGTTCTACGTACGTGGTTAAATGAAACATGCGGTGTGGGGATAAAAGGAGAGGGAGGGTTAACTACACAATATTACACAACTATTCAGACAAATGATCAAATGCATAAATGTGGATATATATAAAAATCAGACAGAAAAAAATACCACACAATGTAATTTGCATTTGTGTAAGAAAGTAACAATGCGATCAAAGGTCTAAGGCCCTACTAAGCTAACAAATCTGGTCCTTCTGTAGCTCAGTTGGTAGAGCATGGCGCTTGTAACGCCAGGGTAGTGGGTTCGATCCCCGGGACCACCCATACGTAGAATGTATGCACACATGACTGTAAGTCGCTTTGGATAAAAGCGTCTGCTAAATGGCATATATTATTATTATCTATATTTTTTGACATGGTCATACCAAGGATCATTTAGCTTATTTGGAATTTTAGGACACCTGTAAGTATATATATTTTTTTTAATGATTGGATTAAACATTGAATTTGGCCTTACTGCTAATAGCTCATAGAAACGCATTGAATAATATATATTCATACAAGGCAAAACAGATGCATAAAATGAAGTTTCTTTTGAAATGTCTGTCATATATCTGAGAGATATAAGAAATGATGGAAATTCTAGATGTATTTTTTACCCATATTTAACCCCTTTTTTGGGGGGGGGGGTCACTAAAGTACTTCCATGTACACTTCCATACATTTTTTAACTGGTACTAGGCTACCTTCAGATGAGTCTAGTGAGGCTTGTGGGTGCCCTAGAGCAAAACAACAAGTGTTCATGAGTGTCTCACCTTTCGATGGTGGGGCAATGTTAGTCATACTTGTAGTCCAAACTGTTCGGACGCTACAGACATTTTTGTGTGAAGATTTTTGGGATGTCTCCTGGTCTGCCAAACACCACTGTAGCACTGACACCTTCCACCACAGATGTGGAAGGCCAACATTGGCGCAAAAAAAATAATCTCCATCTTAAACTGTCATACCCTGATCTGTTTCACCTGTCTTTGTGATGGTCTCCACCCCCCTCCAGGTGTCACCCATCTTCCCCATTATCCCCTGTGTATTTATACCTGTGTTCTCTGTTTGTTGCCAGTTTGTTTTGTTTCGTCAAGCCTACCAGCATTTTCCCCTCTGCTCCTGTCTTTCAACTGTTCCCGTTTCCTAGTTTTCCTGGTATTGACCATTCTGCCTGCCTTGAGCCTGCCTGCCGTCCTGTACCTTTGCCCCACCTTCCTGGATTACTGACCTTTGACCTTTGCTTGCCCTGAACCTCAGCCTGCCTGCTGTCCTGTACCTTTGCCCTCAACTTTCTGGGGGCGTGGACATCGACTTTAAACAAAAGATGGCACCAAGAACTACAAACCGTGGTTAAATAAAGTAATAGATACCATGTAATTGTTGTAATTATGTGGCACAGGTGGACTTTTGTGGCAACAGTTTATCTAACTCACCATCGATACCATGTAGTGGATAGGATTTTATATGATAGTGTGACAGCATACAGAATATGATCTGAAATATGTATCAAAAATATAAAAAACACACTACATTTCAGATACACAAGATCCTACTGTAATGAACACGATGGGAGACAGAGAGCTGTTTTCAAGCGCAGGTTGCAGCAGTTGTTTATTTGTAAAGGACCACTAGAGGAGGCAGGTAGCTGTTCCAGAGGTAGGCAGAACGTCACACACAGGGGGTCCAAAAAGGCAACAGTACAGGCAGGCAAAAGGCTAGTAACGTCGTCCGGGAGATCAGGCAATAAAGCCCAGGCAGGGAATAGGTAAAAGGCATCGTTAATGATATATCTACCTAGCCTGTTCCCAGATCTGTTTATGCTATCATGTTAACTCCTTATCATGTTCGTCATGACAAGCAGTGGCATGATGGCACAATTCACTGATATCCAGGCTGCGACCACATGCCTTTTTCTGACAATAAATACAACTTTATACAGTAGGTAAGGCTTCATACAGTAGATGAGGCAAACAAGATCAGAACACACAACTACTACAGTGTGTATGTGTCTATATGCTATGCTCTTCATGTCTCCAGTCCTGGTAGAGGGTGACAGGTTCTGAGGCAAATGCGGCAAATGCGGCTCGCTCTCCGGGCTGTAATTGGGGTTCAAAGCCAGAGAGGAGTGTGGGTATAATTGGGAAGCACCCAGAAACCTTTGTGGAAGGTTGTCTAGTCCTCTCTCTCTCTCACACACACACACACACACACACTCGCTCTCACACTGTCTTTCTGCCTTTTAACTGGACTGGCCGCTTCAATTATTTCCAACGTGCTGACAGACTTCTGCAACAGGTCCACCAAGGCGGTATCCTGTATTCCACTCTGACCCGAAAGTCAGACCACAGACATCCTATAACGTATTTGTAATGTATTCCATATGAATCAGACCCTGTCCATTGATAGGAGCCTTGGCGATTGCATTGAGAAAGGATAGTGGTGAATTTGGATTCAAACATACAGTGTATTCAATTATGCACAGGTATACTCATGCATGCCAGTATACATGTGTAAAGTTGTGATCGTACTTCGTAACTCGCTTGAACTGTGTTTTTAAAGAAAGAAATGCCCAGCCAGCGGTCCCAGTTGATTGGTAGATGGGTCTTAATCATGTAATCCATAGCCTATAGACTATAGGCAGCTCTAACCGGCAGCTCTACCCCTCAGTGTGAATGTTGCCTGTAATCCATGGCTTCTGATTGGGGTATGTACGTACAGTCACTCTGGGGACGACATCCTCAATTCACTTATTGATAAAGTCAGTGACTGATGTGGTGTACTCCTCAATGCCATCAGAAGAATGCTGGAACATGTTCCAGTCTGTGATAGCAAAACAGTCCTGTAGTTTAGCATCTCCTTCATCTGACCACTTCTTTATAGACTGAGTCACTGGTGCTTCCTGCTTTAATTTTAGCTTGTAAGCAGGAATCAGGATGATAGAGTTGTGTTTGGATTTGCCAAACGGAGGGTGAGGGAGAGCCTTGTACATGTCTCTGTATGTGGAGTAAAGGTGGTCTAGAATTGTTGTCCTCTGGTTGCACATTTAACATGCTGATAGAAATAATAACTGATTTAAGTTTCCCTGCCTTAAAGTCCCCGGCCACTAGGAGTGCCAGCTCTGGATGAGCATTTTCCTGTTTGCCTATGGCAGAGTATGCAGCTCATTGAGCGTGGTTTTAGTGCCAGCATCAGTCTGTGGTGGTATGTAGACCGCTATGAAAAATACAGATGAAAACTCTCTAGGCACAGCTTATCATGAGATACTCTACCTGAGATGAGCTAAACCTTGAGACTTCTTGAGATATCGTGCACCAGCTGTTGTTCACATATGTAACCCGATTCCAGAAACTAGGCATATGTCGCAAGACTTCATAGGATAGTTGTTTGAACATTTAAAAAAAAGGTTTTATCAAAATGTGTTTTTTGGCAGAAATACCTTCTCGAAATGTGAACTTTCATGTGTCTTAATATCAAGCTGGTATGCTAAATACAAATATATATATTTTAATTATGAGCACAATTGGTTTAGCCACAGAAAAAGTGAGCAACCTTCCCGCTAGCCATGATTGGCTGAGATAAATGAGTGGACTGGACAGGCCGAGAGATGAGTTTGTATTTGTCTGCCATATATCACGCATCTGCCTATTGGAGCTGGTCAGTATGTCTCGGTAATCATGTCAAACGCAGCTTTAAAAAAAATGTATCGCGTAGTAAAACTGCATAGACCTGATGTCAAGATAAAGTGTACTATTAGCTAGTTGCCTCACTAGCTAACGTTATATGTATGTTCTCCACTTTCTGGAGGATCAAGTTTTGAAATCATTGGAATTTGAGTATAATAACTAAGATGGAGAAAACACCCGTCTGAATTACATGTCAAACTAAGGGCAACCATGCATTTCATCAGACAGGAGAGATGTCCAACCATGATGTATACTGGTAAGATAGTCTAGCTAGCTACATTTGAAATCAAATCAAATTTAATTTGTCACATACACATGGTAAGCAGATGTTAACCTCTAGCATCGAGCAATCCCGTATCCGGGAGCGTAATCATAGCCTCAAGCTCATTACCATAACGCAACGTTTCCTATTCATGAAAATCGTAAATTAAACTGAAATAAATATATTGAAACACAAGCTTAGCTTTTTGTTAACAACACTGTCATCTCAGATTTTCAAAATATGCTTTAACCAAAGCTACACAAGCATTTGTGTAAGAGTATTGATAGCCTAGCATAGCATTAAGCCTAGAATTCAGCAGGCAACATTTTCACAAAAACAAGAAAAGCATTCAAATAAAATCATTTACCGTTGAAGAACTTCGGATGTTTTCAATGACGAGACTCTCAGTTAGATAGCAAATGTTCATTTTTTCCAAAAAGATTATTTGTGTAAGAGAAATGGCTCCGTTTTGTTCATCACGTTTGGCTATGAAAAAAAACGAAAATGCAGTCATTTACAACGCCAAACTTTTTTCCAAATTAGCTCCATAATATCGACAGAAACATGGCAAACGTTGTTTATAATCAATCCTCAAGGTGTTTTTCACATATCTATTCGATAATCTATCAGTGGTGGCAGCTGGCTTCTCATCAGAAGAAAACAGAAAAAATACTGCAGCTGGAGATTACGCAATAATTGCGACGGAGGACACCAAGCAACCCCCTGGAAAATGTAGTCTCTTATGGTCAATCTTCCAATGATATGCCTACAAATACGTCACACTGCTGCAGACACCTTGGGGAAAACCTGGAAAAGGTAAGCTGACTCCTAGCTCCTCCACAGCCATATAAGGAGTCATTGCCATGAGGCGGTGTCAAAAAAATGCGGCACTTCCTGATTGTATTTTTATCTGTTTTTTTTCTGTAACATCAGTTCTGTGGCACTCACAAACAATATCTTTGCAGTTTTGGAAACGTCAGTGTTTTCTTTCCAAAGCTGTCAATTATATGCATAGTCACGCATCTTTCCGTGACAAAATATCTTGTTTAAAACGGGAACGTTTTATCCAAAAATTAAAAGAGCGCCACCTATATTGAAGAAGTTAATGCGAGTGTAGCGAAATGCTTGTGCTTCTAGTTCCGACAATGCAGTAATAACCAACGAGTCATCTAACCTAACAATTCCACAAGTACTACCTTATACACACAAGTGTAAAGGGATAAATAATATGTACATAAAGATATATGAATGAGTGATGGTACAGAACGGCATAGGCAATATGCAGTAGATGGTATCGAGTACAGTATATACATATGAGATGAGTAATGTAAACATTATTAAGTGGCATTGTTTAAAGTGGTTAGTGATACATTGTTTACATCAATTCCATCAATTTCCATTAAAGTAGCTGGAGTTGAGTCAGTATGTTGGCACCAGCCACTCAATGTTAGTGGTGGCTGTTTAATAGTCTGATGGCCTTGAGATAGAAGCTGTTTATCAGTCTCTCGGTCCCTGCTTTAATGCACCTGTACTGACCTCGCATTCTGGATGATAGCGGGGTGAACAGGCAGTGGCTTGGGTGGTTGTTGTCCTTGATGATCTTTATGGCCTTCCTGTGACATCGGGTGGTGTAGGTGTCCTGGAGGGCAGGTAGTTTGTCCCTGTGATGCGTTGTGCAGACATCACTACCTTCTGGAGAGCCTTACAGTTGTGGTCGGAGTAGTTGCCGTACCAGGCAGTGATACAGCCCGACAGGATGCTCTCGATAGTGCATCTGTAGAAGTTTGTGAGTGCTTTTGGTGACAAGCCAAATTTCTTCAGCCTCCTGAGGTTGAAGAGGCGCTGCTGCGCCTTCTTAACAACGCTGTCTGTGTGGGTGGACAAATTCAGTTTGTCTGTGATGTGTAGGCCGAGGAACTGAGAACTTACTACCCTCTCCACTACTGTTCCATCGATGTGGATAGGGGTGTGCTCCCTCTACTGTTTCCTGAAGTCCACAATCTTCTCCTTTGATTTGTTGACGTTAAGTGTGAGGTTATTTTCCTGACACCACACCTCCCTGTAAGCCGTCTCGTCATTGTTGGTAATCAAACTTGATGATTGAGTTGGATATGTCCATGGCCACGCAGTCGTGGGTGAACAGGGAATACAGGAGAGGGCTCAGAACGCACCCTTGTGGGGCCCCAGTGTTGAGGATCAGCGGGGTGGAGATGTTGTTACCTACCCTCACCACCTGGGGGTGGCCCGTCAGGAAGTCCAGTACCCAGTTGCACAGGGCGGGGTTGAGACCCAGGGTCTCAAGCTTGATGACGAGTTTGGAGGGTACTATGGTGTTAAATGCTGAGCTGTAGTCGATGAACAGCATTCTCACGTAGGTATTCCTCTTGTCCAGATGGGTTAGGGCATTGTGTAGTGTGATTGCAATTGCGTCGTCTGTGGACCTACTGGGGCGGTAAGCAAATTGGAATGGGTCTAGGGTGTCAGGTAGGATGGAGGTGATATGGTCCTTGACTAGTCTCTCAAAGCACTTCATGATGACGGAAGTGAGTGCTACGGGGTGGTAGTCATTTAGCATAGTTACCTTAGCTTTCTTGGGAACAGGAACAATGGTGGCCCTCTTGAAGCATGTGGGAACAGCAGACTGGGATAAGGATTGATTGAATATGTCCGTAAACACACCAGCCAGCTGGTCTGCGCATGCCCTGAGGACGCGGCTGGGGATGCCCTCTGGGCCTGCAGCCTTGTGAGGGTTAACACGTTTAAATGTTTTACTCACGTCGGCTGCAGTGAAGGAGAGTCCGCAGGTTTTTGTAGCGGGCCGAGGCAGTGGCACTGTATTGTCCTCAAAGCGAGCAAAAACGTTATTTCGTCTGTCTGGGAGCAAGACATCCTGGGGCTGGTTTTCTTTTTGAAATATGTGATTGACTGTAGACCCTGCCACATACCTCTTGTGTCTGAGCCGTTGAATTGTGACTTAATACTCTGTACTCTATACTGACGCTTAGCTTGTTTGATTGAATTTGCGGAGATTGGTTCACGTTTTCAATTTTGCGCGAATGCTGCCATCAATCCACGGTTTCTGGTTTGGGAATGTTTTAATCGTTGCTGTGGGTATAACATCTCCGATGCACTTTCTAATGAACTCGCTCACCAAATCAGCGTATTCGTCAATGTTGTTGTTGGAGGCAATGCGGAACATATCCCAATCCACGTGAACAGGGAGATATCCCACATTTATAATTTTGACAGAAACTGTTTTCATCCAAGTGTACGATCTTATTCTTCGTATCTCAGACACATTTGCTTCACGAGTTATAGCCATAGAACTTGGTTGCTTAGCTACCTGCAGATGCATGCATCATGAGTTGTGATTATGGTCCATTATTTAGCTAGCTACTCCATCCATGTAAGTATCCATTTCATTAGAATGTCACTGTAACTGTTGATAGATGTACTAGTTGGTATATTCTCTCTGTCTATCTACTCCGATTTCAGACCACGGGTAAGATAGTCTAGCTAGCTACATTTTCAGATATTACACGTTTCTAATTTTGACCAAGTGGTTTCATTTCAAGTATACTGTTAGCTAGCTAGCTTTAGCTGGCTTGGTCGCTAACTAATGTTATGTGTATGATCTTATTCTTCATATCTCATACACATTGCTTGACTAGTTATAGCCATAGAACCTGGTTGGTTAGCTACCTGCAGATTCGTGCAGGGTAGTAACATCATGAGTTGTGATTATGGTCCATTGTTTGGCTAGCTAGCTGGCTACATGTCTTAACAAAAGACTCCACTCCAATTTTGACATAGTATCTTCATTTCAAGTTAGTGTACTGTTAGCTAGCTGGCTCGCTAACTAAAATTACGTCATGTGTTGGGATTCATTGTTTATCTAGCTGCATTGATTAACAAAAGACTCTGGTCTTAGTGTGCCAGAGCGCAGAATAACTGATACAATTTTGATCGCCGTTGAATATAACACCCATTGAATATGTCCAGTGTCAGTAAACGTCGGCAACAAGGTGTAATTTAATTGTTGCCAGCCACACAGTTACAGTCACCAATGCTCTGGATAACATAAACTGCCTAACCAGCTCTGCTAGGGGGAGTAAAATGGTCAGAGTGTGGTGTTCTCTCATTATGTGTCTGGAAGTAGCTTGCCAATGTTAGCTTGGGTGCTTGACTGTTGTTGTGAGGTCAGAGCTTTCGGACCACCCTACTTATTTTCCAGAGTGTCCAGTGTGCACTCTGAATGTGAAACGCTCTGAATTTACAAACGGACAATCTGACAGCATAGTTGCAGTCACCAACGCTCGGGATAAAATACCAGCCTAACCAGCTCTGCTAAGGTGAGTAATGTTCAGTGAGCTGTTCTCTCTCTCTCTCTTAGATGTCTGGAAGTAGCTGTTAAGTTAGTACAGAACGCAAGAATCAACCCTTAAAGAGATGGGTGGGGCTAAGGCTTATGAGGGTGTGAACAATGCTGAATGGGTGTAGACAAAGGATTCTCCAATAGTGGTACTAAAACAGTGAGTTTACAAGTTGATCAATGTTCAAAACAGAATTACTTTCCCATTGTTCCTCAAATGCAGTGTTTGATATACCAATTTTGTAGCTCTGAGTCTCTACGTTTATCTAATGTAAAAAACAGAAATTAAAATGTTACTACATAAGACCGAATCTAGGTGGTGAGTCACATATATGCATAGGCGCCCACCCCATGTCTTACCAGAGGCTGCTGTTCTGTCCTGTCGATGGAGTGTATAACCCGCCAGCTGGATGTTCTAAATGCTGTCGTTCAACCACAACTCTGTGAAAGTTAAGATATTAGTTTTTAATGTCCTGTTGATAGGATATACGTGCTTTCAGCTCATCCCATTCATTCTCCAGCGATAGCTAGCTAGCTGGTAAATGAAGCTTTTCCGCAAAGCCTGTTGGCAAGACCACTAATACACCCTCCCCTCGAAATGCCAAGTTGCTCCTATTTGAATTAAATCCCTAAGTTGTTTGTTACTATGTGATAGTGTTGTCTCTCTATTCCTTTTCAGAAAGCTCTATCACTGACTTGTATCCCTACAGTTTTAGGGAGACCCTAACCTAACTTTAACTTGGCCTGTTTACGTCTCTAGTGCGGCGTAGCAAATTGATGAGAAAGCATGGAGCAAGTAAATAGCGTGCATATGAGAACCAATCAAAAGGTTGCTCAAAGCTATTCAAAATTTGAGCTAACCTGCCCCTTTTACAAGCCAGAGTTTCCAGACCAGTAAGTCACAGCTCTCTGTGTAGTCGCATGTGTTATGAGTCAGCCAGGCTAATGGACATCCATCCAAATAGACATAAATGTTGGAAACATTGTCTGGTAAAAATTTGAACCTGTACTTGTATGCCGATGACACTGTTGTTTATGCTATTGCCCCCACGATTGACCAGACTCCATCTGAACTAAATTCTGCCTTCATTGTGTTACAGAAAAATGTTATTGACCTGAAATTAGTACTGAATACAGGTCAAATTAAATATATGTTGTTCTCTAGAGCGCATAAAAATATAACTCTGATTTAATAACCTCTCGTGACTCCCCATCCTGGGTCCGGGAGCGTAATCATCGACTGACACTAATTAGCATAACGCAACAGACATAAATATTCCTAGAAAATATTCCTATTCATGAAAATAAGAAGTGAAATATATTGAGACACATATTAGCTTTTTGTTAACCATCCTGTCATCTCAGATTTTCAAAATATGCTTTACAGCCAAAGCTAGACAAGCATTTGTGTAAATTTATTGATAGCTAGCAGCAGATAACTTGGTCACGGAAATCAGAAAAGCAATCATATTAAATTGTTTACCTTTGATGAGCTTCAGATGTTTTCACTCACGATACTCCCAGTCAGTTAGCGAATGTTCCTTTTTTCCAAAAATCTAATTTTTGTAGGCGAAATAGCTCCGTTTGTTCTTCAAGTTTGGCTGAGAAATCGACCGGAAATTGCAGTCATGAAAAGGCTGAAAAAGATTGAAAATTAGCTCCATAATATTGACAGAAACATGGCAAACGTTGTTTAAAATCAACCCTGAAGGTGTTTTTCAAAAATCTATTCGATAATATATCCACCGGGACAATTGGTTTTTCAGTAGGACCGATTGGAATAATGGCTACCTCTGTATTTTTTAGAGCCATCAGACCACTTGCGCAATGTAGCCGCTTACGGATATTCTTCAACATAAATGCGTAAAACTACATCACAATGCCGTAGACACCTTGGGAAATACGTAGAAAAAGTAATCTGGTTGATAGCCCATTCACTGCTCAATATGGACGCATTGGAACGCAGAGCTTTCAAAAGACGAGTCACTTCCGGATTGGATTTTTCTCAGGCTTTCGCCTGCAATATCAGTTCTGTTATACTCACAGACAATATTTTTACAGTTTTTGGAAACTTTTGAGTGTTTTCTATCCTATGCTGTCTGCTATGTATTATAGACATATTTCATACAAATCTTAACCTTGTGACCATTCTATGTATCTGTTGTTCGTCATGTAGGTTGAAAGGGGTGTATCCTGGCTATAAAATATCTTTGTACTTTTGTTTTATCACTCTCAACGGTTCATTAGAAAACGGTGAATCGTCGACAAGTCATTGCTATTGAAATGCTCTTATTATTTAAGATGTAGTTTAAGTATAACTCTGACTTGTGTGATAAGTTTTTCTCTCCTAATTTGATAATACAGAAATAAACCATCACACCTCTCTTTCGTATCGTCTGAGATTGGAAAAGCTGCAGCGGTCATCCCCCTCTTCAAAGGGGGAGACACTCTAGACCCAAACTGCTACAGACCTATATCTATCCTACCCTTCCTTTCTAAAGTCTTCGAAAGCCAAGTTAACAAACAGATTACCGACCATTTTGAATCCTACGTACCCACTATGTAATCTGGTTTCAGAGCTGGTCATGGGTGCACCTCAGCCACGCTCAAGGTCCTAAAGGATATCATAACCGCCATCGATAAGAGACATTACTGTGCAGCCGTATTCATCAACCTGGTCAAGGCTTTCGACTCTGTCAATCACCACATTCTTATCGGCAGACTCAACAGCCTTGGTTTCTCAAATGATTGCCTCGCCTGGTTCACCAACTACTTCTCAGATGGAGTTCAGTGTGTCAAATCAGAGGGCCTGTTGTCCAGACCTCTGGCAGTTTCAATGGGTGTGCCACAGGGTTCAATTCTCGGGCCGACTCTCTTCTCTGTTCCATCTCTATGCAGATGACACTATTCTGTATACCTCTGGCCCTCCTTTGGACACTGTGTTAACTAACCTCCAGACGAGCTTCAATACCATACAACTCTCCTTCCGTGGCCTCCAATTGCTCTTAAATGCAAGTAAAACTAAATGCATGCTCTTCAATCGATCACTGCCAACACCTGCCCTCCCGTCCAGCATCACTACTCTGGACGGTTCTGACTTAGAATATGTGGACAACTACAAATACCTAGATGTCTGGTTAGACTGTAAACTCTCCGTCCAGACTAACATTAAGCATCTCCAATCCCAAATTAAATCTAGAATTGGCTTCCTATTTTGCAAACAAAGCATCCTTCACTCATGCTGCCAAACACCCTCGTAAAACTGACCATCCTACCGATCCTCGACTTCGGCGATGTGATTTACAAAATAGCCTCCAACACTCTACTCAACAAATTGGATGCAGTCTCACAGTGCCATCAATTTTGTCACCAAAGCCCCATATACTACCCACCACTGCAACCTGTACGTTCTCGTTGGCTGGCCTTTCGCATCGTTCGCTTCATACTCATCGCCAAACTCACTGGCTCCAGGTCATCTACAAGTCTCTGCTAGTTAAAGCCTCGCCTTATCTCAGCTCACTGGGCACCATAGCAGCACCTGACCGTAGCACGCGCTCCAGCAGGTATATCTCACTAGTCACCCCCAAAGCCACTTCCTCTTTTGGCCGCCTTTCCTTCCAGTTCTCTGCTGCCAATGACTGGAACGAACTGAAGAAAAAGAAATCACTGAAGCTGGAGACACATATCTCCCTCACTAGCTTTAAGCACCAGCTGTCAGAGCAGCTCACATATCACTGCACCTGTACATAGCCCATCCAACTACCTCATTCCCATACTGTATTTATCTTGCTGCCTTTCCTTCCAGTTCTCTGCTGCCAATGATGGCATATTTATTGCCTTACCTCCCTTATCCTATCTCATTTTCACATGCTGTATATAGGCTTTTTGTTTATTTATTTCATGTGTAACTCTGTCTTGTATGTGTCGAACTGCTTTGCTTTATCTTGGCCAGGTCACAGTTGCAAATGAGAACTTGTTCTCAACTAGCCTACCTGGTTAAATAAAGGTGAAATAAATCAAATAGAAGTTATTACAGCCTTGAGTCTACTTGGGTATGATGCTACAAGCTTGGCACACCTGCATTTGGAGAATTTCTCCCGTTCTTCTCTGCAGATCCTCTCAAGCTATGTCTGGTTGAATGGGAAGCGTCACTGCACAGCTGTTTTCAGGTCTCTCCAGAGATGTTCGATCGGGTTCAAGTCCGGGCTCTGGCTGGGCCACTCAAAGACTTCACTCCTGCATTGGCTGTGTGCTTAGGGTCGTTGTCTTGTTGGAAGGTGAACCTTCTCCCCAGTCTGAGCTCCTGAGTAGCAGGTTTTCATCAAGGATCTCTCTGTACTTTCCTCTGTTCATCTTTCCCTTGATCCTGACTAGTCTCCCAGTCCCTACCGTGAAAAAAACATCCCCACAGCATGATGATGCCATCACCATGCTTCACCGTAGAGATGGTGCCAGGTTTCCTCCAGACGTAATGCTTGGTATTCAGGCAAAAAAGTTCAACTTCGGTTTCATCAGCAGAGAATCTTGTTTATCATGATCTGAAAGTCCTTAAGTTGCCTTTTGGCAAACGTCAAGCGGGGTTTCATGTGCCTTGTACTGAGGAATGGCTTCCGTCTGGCCACTCTACCATAAAGGCCTGATTGGTGGAGTGCTGCAGAAATAGTTATTTTCAACATTGTAGAATAATAGTGAAGACATCAAAACTTTGAAATAACACATATGTAATCATGTAATAACAAGTCTTAAATTAATCAAAATATATTTTATATTTGAGATACTTCAAAGTAGCCACCCTTTGCCTTGATGACAGCTTTGAACACTCTTTGCATTCTCTCAACCAGCTTCATGAGGTAGTCACCTGGAAAGCATCTCAATGAATAGGTGTGCCTTGTTGAAAGGTAATTTGTGGAATTTCTTTGAGCCAATCAGTTGTGCTGTGACAAGGTAAGGGTAAGTATGCAGAAGATAGCCCTATGTGGTAAAATACAAAGTCTATATAATGGCAAGAACAGCTCAAATAATCAAAGAGAAACAACAGTCCATCATTACTTTCCGGAGACACCTGAAACCCCACCTCTTCAAGGAATACCTAGGATAGGGTAAGTAATCCTTCTCACCCCCTAAAAGATGTAGATGCACTATTGTAAAGTGGCTGTTCCACTGGATGTCATAAGGTGTATGCACCAATCTGTAAGTCGCTCTGGATAAGAGCGTCTGCTAAATGACTTAAATGTAAATGTAATTACTTAAAAGACATGCAGGTAGGTCAGTCAATCCGGAATATTTCAAGACCTTTCTTTAAGTGCAGTCTCAAAAACCATCAAGCACTATGATGAAACTGGGTCTCATGAGAACTGCCACAGGAAAGGAAGATACAGAGTTCCCTCTGCTGCAGAGGATACGTTCATTAGAGTTACCAGCCTCAGAATATGCAGCACAATTAAATGCTTCAGAGTTCATGTAACAGACACATCTCAGCATCAACTGTTTAGAGGAGACTGCATGAATCAGGCCTTCATGGTCGAATTGCTCCAAAGAAACCACTATTAAAGGACACCAATAATAAGAAGAGACTTGCTTGGGCCAATGAATATAAACAATGGACTTCAGACTGGTGGAAATCTGTCCTTTGGTCTGATGAGTCCAAATTTTAGATTTTTTGTTCCAACCACCGTGTCTTTGTGAGATGCAGAGTGGGTGAATGGATTATCTATATAAGTGTGGTTCCCACCATGAAGCCTGGAGGAGGAGTGATGGTGTGGGGATGCTTTTCTGTTTACACTGTCAGGGATTTATTTAGAATTCAAGGCACACTTAATCAGCATAGCTACCACTGCATTCTGCAGCGATACGCCATCCCATCTGATCTGCGCTTCGTGGGACTATGATTTGTTTTTCAACAGGACGATGACCCAACACACCTCCAGGCTATGTAAGGGCTATTTAACCAAGAAGGAGAGTGATGGAGTGCTGCATCAGATGACCTGGCCTCCACAATCATCCAACCTCAACCCAATTGAGATGGTTTGGGATGAGTTGGACCACAGAGTGATGGAAAAGCAGTCAGCATATGTGGGAACTCCTTCAATACTGTTGTAAAAGCATTCCAGGTGAAGCTGGTTGAGAGAATGCAAAGCTGTCATCAAGGTGAAGGGTGGCTACTTTGAAGAATCTTAAATATAGAATATATTTGATTTGTTTAACACTTTTTTGGTTACTACATGATTCCTTGTGTTATTTCATAGTTTTAATGTCTTCCCTATTATTCTAAAATGTAGAAATTAGTAAAAATAAAGAAACATTTTAATGAGTAGGTGTGTCTAAACATTTGACTGGTAGTGTACATTGTAAATACGTAAATAGAATGCATTATTTCAGAACATGACCTACCGCTTGCATGTCAATATCAGACTAGGAAGAATTTACGTTTACGATCTCCGACTATCTGCTGGTGTAGCCAGTGACATAAAACCTTATTGACATCTGACATAACCAACCCTGTTACACATGCATGCAATCACAAATGTCCACGTGTGTTTACTCGCATGCATTTACATACACACGCACGTACATATGCAAACACACACACAATGCAGACAGAAAGGTTGATGGAAGGATGCATGGATGAACAGATGGATCGGCACACACACACACAGTAGATTGACAGTCATTTTCCATTGCTTTCTTGGCGTTTCTTTCTTCAGCCTGGCAGGCCTCCTTGCCCTCCTGCCTCCACACACACAAGCACCGCTCTCTTTCCTCAAAATGTAATTAAAGCTCTTTTGAATTACACTGGCTAATACTGACAGAGCAAATTATGTGCTCGCTCTATGCCACCCCCACCATCCTCCAAGTTTAAACACCCGTTTCAATACAAAGAGGATTACATTTGTAGTTTATGCTCTAATTCTTCTGCATAAGTCATTATTTTTGCAAAGATAGTATTTGTTCCTGTAGGCTTAAGGCAAAAAATGCACAGCACAGTAGCGTCAACAAACTATTGTAACTAGCTCTTAAATGTGTTGTGCCAACACTTTGAATGCGCTTTCAGTTCAAGGCCTTGAATGCACCTCTTACAGTATTCTTGCGTCTGAATGCCTTTCTCAACTATGGAAACACACAAGCCAAGTCCCTGTCGGAAACAGCACATGTATATTCAATAGAGGAAGTGTTCAATTCAAACCTACTAATCTAACTTTAGTGTTCTTTTCTCTCACTCGACTGCAAGTAATAACATTCCATATAACAGTGCATACCTAGTTCTTTATGTAAGCCCACATTATACTAGTGGATTTTCTGGAAGCAGGACCTCATGATGGTTAATTAGGGAGTTGGATAGCAAAGTATGCTCCTGACAAAAAAATGTCTCTTCATCAGCCCTTCTAACTTAAAGCAGTTAATTCTGTCAGCGTTAGGATCTTTTTTTAGTAGAGAAACCGCCCATTTTACTCTTAATTCACTATTTTACAGGCTATATGACAATGTAAAACAGGAGGACATTTCGGAAAACTCCCCTGCTCTCTGACCAGACCGACACAGAGCCTAAAGGTTTTGCTTATTTTGTAGATTGTTTGAAATGAGATTAACTGTATTAATTTCAAATAAAATGGTGTAATGAAACTTTGGAAAGAGGAGGAAATGGGGATATTTTTTACAAAAAGCTTTTTGCTTTGGCTTCCCTTCAGACACCCCTAGCCAGCTAAATATCTTTGCTCTTTCCCTGGCCACCCTCATTCCTATTAGGGGATCAGAAAGTGTGCAAACAGCAGCCTGATGGGAGGCTTAATCAATCCCTTAAGCACACAAGTCCCCACAGTGGTAAATAGAAATGTTTGGCCGCCATCTCACCTTGGGCCTCGCGTAACAGGGCCTTGACATTCCAGGAGAAAGGGGGTAAAATATTCTGTTACGGGGTGGGGGCAGCAAAGTGGAACACCCGTCTAGATTGACTAATCGGGGGAATGTTAGGATATAGCAAGGGTCATGGACTGTTGACCTCCCCTCCAGAACATACTCTGGTGAACCGGGGCACATATCGCAACACAGCACACTTCTGATGGAGAGATGGAATTTAAGTGGATCATTAGAGACGGAGATGAACACAAACCATCTGCATGGGAGGAGGAGGCGAGAGCCATAAGAGTGAGGGACAGAGAGATAAAAAAAAAAGAGAGACAGAGAGTGGAGGCTCACTGCCTTGTTAATATTCCGCTCATCTCTCCTTATCCTCTCAGCGCAGGCAGGTAGGCAGTCAAGTTGGAAGAGTAAATAGTCTCAGAAGCTTGCTCTTTTCCCAGCCTCAACTTTCTTTCATGTTGCTTGGAGGAGGCTTTGATATGGGGCCTTTATATTTTCTCTTTGTGCTTCTCTCGCCACCAACTGCATGATGCTAGCTTCCCTGTGTGGGACTGGGACCCTCTGTCTCCCCAAACCCGTGGAAGGTGCCCCAATTAGGGCCAGCAACATGGAAGACCCCTAAAAACACGTGGCAGGTGGAGCGCTGAAGGATGGGAGGACGGCGTCTACAGGGTCCAGACCCATCTCTCCTCCTTAAATGACCCACTAGCTACCCTCTTCTGCGACCTTCTGATTTCCTACATTCCCTCTCCGAAACATCTCCTGCTCTTTTGTTTTGTTGTTTGCACTAGCATCAGGAAAATGACGAATGTTTAATGATATCTGAGAAGAATTGTATTCCCCATCAAATGGAATTACATATTATTATATATCACTGCTCTATTTACATTTTCATCAGAGTTATAATAACTTATATTCTCACTAATTATATGTCTGGTCAAACTGATTGCTCTGTACCACATGGCCATTATAGCCCCGTTTCCATTGGCACTTTGATGTCAACCCGGGTTGGGCTGGCTTTGGTGGGCAAGCTCAAATTGCATTTCCACCACTGCTTCCAGAAATGTGAAATTATGTCATGTTGCTAGCTAGCCAGCAAGATGTTGAAGACTTGAATCCCCCCTCACTATGCTGTAATTAATGTTACCCCATGGTCCTGCCAGTGCAAGTCAGACTCATGAGCCATGTATTTAGCTTAGTAACATTAGCTAGCTAAACGGCTGGCATCACCGCTAGTATAACAGGCTAGCTAGCTTAATTCCTACCTTGCTTGCCATGGCATTGGCTATTAGCTAGCTAGCTAACTTTCAATACGACCTGGCCAGCTAAAATTCCTGCTAGTTCACATTAGCTAGCTTAGCTAGCATTTAAACTCTGATTTGCTAGCTAATGTTGGATAACTGGCATTAGAGGGCTGGCTGTTCTAATAAAAGTGTATTGTGTAGTGCAAAAATTAAGGAAGGATCCAGCTATGGTGGTAATTTGTGTCATGTCTGACTACTGTAGTACTGCTTGTCCATGTGCTAGCTAACAGCAACAAGCCCAGACGAGCTAGATAAACGTTGTGTCAGCATCCAGCAGGATCAGCTGGTGGTTCCATAGTAACGGCATCACCAGCCCAAATTCTAATCCAGCTGGCACCAGTTGTGAAATTGGGCTGCGCTGGACTTTTCCCTTGACCCAGCTGAAATTTGAGGATTCTATTTGAGCCAGCAATAATTTGGCCCCTAATTTGGAAATTGGGTTTATGATGCCATCCTTTTATGTTGGCTATCTCTGCTTCCTCTTGTTAGGTTCTGATATCATGAAGACGTGTCATGATAGACAAAATTGTCTGGTTGACATCTGTGGTCTCCCACAAGCCTCCCCACTGTTTGTCCCAAGTATCTTGAGTCTCTCTCTCTCTCTCTCCGTAAACATAATCAGCTCCACACACATCCAGTCCACACACATCCAGTCCTAATTGTTTCTGTATTGGCCCAAAAAAATGGTTGTAGCACTTATACAACCCCTTTTACACCCTCTGCTGGCTTACCTCTACTAGCTAACCACTAGCGGCCTTGAAACACATTTCTTATTAGCAGTTCAGCAGAGCAGCATTTCTCGTAGTTACACAAAATCAAGCTAAACCTTTACCATCAAAGTAGACATTTAAAGTCTATAATCAATCTGGCTTAAACTCTGTTGTTGGCTGTTGGTATCTATAGTTAAACACATGCTAATCTGAGGGCTAATGTTACTCGAAGCAGTAACAGTAAATGCAGGTATATTGGCTAACACAAGCATTGGCGAATGTTACAATGATATCCTGTATTATATCTGCCGATAAGGATCAGGCAGTTCAGCAAAAACAAAGACACCTTGAAATAAACAATTACATCAATCTGATTAGTATTTGACCATTCATTTGTGCAAAACGTACAGTGTTTGAGTTGTAGTTTGCTTGCTAGCTTATTCCATCCCCAAACACCATGCGAGATCCGACTGGGATAGTTTGTTTTGCATGGCCCGGTGTACTTAGATAGCTGGCTATCTTCATTTTATTGTAGCAACATAACATGACAAACAGATGTTCTGAAAGAGCTGCAAAATCTGGACCCCTACAAATCAGCTGGGCTAGACAATCTGTTCCCTCTCTTTCTAAAAGGATGTGCCGCAATTGTTGCAACCCCTATTACTAGCCTGTTTAACCTCTCTTTCGTTCTTAGATCCCTAACGATTGGAAAGTTGCCGCGGTCATCCCCCTCTTCAAAGGGGGAGACACTACAGATATATCTATCCTACCCTGCCTTTCTAAAGTCGTTGAAAGCCAAGTTAACCTTTTTGGGATAGGGGGGAGCATTTTCACTTTTGGATGAATAGCGTGCCCAGAGTGAACTGCCTCCTACTCTGTCCCAGATGCTAATATATGCATATTATTATTCATATTGGATAGAAAACACTGACGTTTCTAAAACTGTTTTAATTATGTCTGTGTGTATAACAGAACTCATATGGCAGGCAAAAACCTGAGAAAAATCCTACCCGGAAGTGGGAGGTTTGTAGTTTTTCAAAGCTTGGCCTACTGAATACACGTTGAGATATGGATGAGGTTGCACTTCCTAAGGCTTCCACTAGATGTCAACCGGATATTCCTCTGGCTGTTTTGGGCTCTGAGCGCCATTCTCAGATTATGCTTTTCCGTAATCTGACACAGCGGTTGCATTAACCAGTTGGATTTAGGGGGTGCTATTTTCATTTTTGGATAAAAAACGTTCCCGTTTTAAACAAGATATTTTGACACAAAAAGATGCTCGACTATGCATATTGACAGCTTTGGAAAGAAGACACTCTGCCATTTCCAAAACTGCAAAGATAATGTCTGTGAGTGCATCATAACTGATGTTACAGGCGAAACCCAGATAAAAATCCAACCAGGAAGTGACGCACTTTTTGAAACCGCCTCATGCCAATGACTCCTTATATGGCTGTGAATGTTTTCCACGTTTTCCCCAAGGTGTCTACAGCATTGTGACGTATTTTTAGGCATTTCCCTTGAAGAATGGCTGTAAGGGACCATATATGGCATGTGGTCACATGGTGTCTCCTGCAGAAAACCTTGCGTAAAATACTGAGGTAGCCATTTTTCCAATCGCTTCTTATGAGAAACCAACTGCCTCGACGGATATATTATTGAATATATTTGTTAAAAACACCTTGAGGATGGATCCTAAACAATGTTTGCCATGTTTCTGTCGATATTATGTAGCTAATTTTGAAAAAAGTTTGGCGTTATAGTTGTAGCATTTTTCGGTCGATTTCTCAGCCAAGCATGGTGAAGAAACGGGAGCTTTTTGGATAAAAAGAAACATTTGCTATCTAACTGGGAGTCTCCTGAGTGAAAACATCTGAAGTTCTTCAAAGTTAAATGATTTAATTTGGTTGCTTTTCTTATTTTCGTGAAAATGTTGCCTGCTGCCAGCAGAGCCTAGCATAGCATTATGCCATGATAAACTTACACAAATGCTTGTCTAGCGTTGGCTGTAACGCATATTTTGAAAATCTGAGATGACAGTGTTGTTAACAAAAGGCTAAGCTTGTGTTTGAATATATTTATTTAATTTCATTTGCAATTTTCATGAATAGGAAAAGTTTCTAGGGGTATTTATGTCCGTTGCGTTATGCTAATGCATTTGAGGCTATGATTACACTCCCGGACATGGGTTTGCTCGTCGCAACTGGTTAAGGAGAAGTCTATCTTTAATTCTGTGAATAACACTTGTATCTTTTATCAATGTTTATTATGAGTATTTCTGCAAAATCACCGGATGTTTTGGAATCAAAACATTACTGCACGTAAGGCGTCAATGTAAACTGAGATTTTTGGATATAAATATGCACATTATCGAACAAAACATACATGTATTGGGTAACATGATGTCATCTGATGAAGATCAAAGGTTAGTGATTCATTTTATCTATATTTCTGCTTTTTGTGACCCCTCTCTTCGGCTGGAAAATGTGTTGTGCTTTAGCTGTAAATCATTTTTTTAATCGGACATGATGGGTAGATTAACAAGATGTTTATCTTTCATTTGCTGCATTGGACTTGTTAATGTGTGAAAGTGACATATTTCTAAAGAAATATTTTTGAATTTCGCCCGCTGCATTTTCAGCGGAATGTTGTCGGAACACCTGCGCTAGAAAGGTTAACAAACAGATCACCAACCATTTTGAATCCCACCGTACCTTCTCAACTATGTAATCTGGTTTCCGAGCTGGACATGGGGTGCACCTCAGCCATGCTCAAGGTCCTAAACGATATCATAACCGACATCGATAAGAGACAATACTGTGCAGCCGTATTCATCGACCTGGTCAAGGCTTTCGACTCTGCCATTCACTGCATTCTTATCGGCAGACTCAACAGCCTTGGTTTCTCAAATGATTGCCTCGCCTGGTTCACCAACTACTTCTCAGATGGAGTTCAGTGTGTCAAATCGGAGGGCCTGTTCTCCGGACCTCTGGCAGTCTCTATGGGGGTGCCACAGGGTTCAATCCTTAAGCCGACTATTTTCTCTGTATATATCAATGATGTTGCTCTTGCTGCTGGTGATTCTCTGATCCACCTCCACGCAGATGACACAATTCTGTATACTTCTGGTCTTTCGTTGGACACTGTGTTAACAAACCTCCAGACGAGCTTCAATGCCATTCAACTCTCCTCCCAATGGCCTCCAACTGCTCTTAAATGCAAGTAAAACTAAATGCATACTCTTCAACCGATCGCTGCAAACACCCACCCGCCCATCTAGCATCACTACTCTGGACGGTTCTGATTTAGAATATGTGGACAACTACATATACCTAGGTACTGCTCGAAGACGAGATCGGTAGCCCTTAGATTGTGTCTCTGATAACCTCGAAGGGAAAAACATGGGGATTTTGTCGCTCTCTAAAAACTTGTCTGGGACAGCTAAATCTTGGCCAAAATCGTATAGTGTACACCCGTGTGACAAGCCTTTCAAAAGGAGACCCTTGTTCCCACTGCAACGCTGGCACGTTTTGGACTTCTAACCCCTTTTAAACATTGTGTGTTTGAGCTACAGACTTGAGCTAGAGTGGTGTTTGTGAGACAAGGGCGGATCCTGTTTTTGTCACACAAACATCTGTAGAGTCTGAACAGTTTGAGCTACAAACTACTCTGATTCCATCTATGAAAAGCTGAGACTCTCACAAACAGGCACATGTTTTGCTCTATGACAATCACAAGATTTGTTAGAAGGTAAGGAGTTATTCTACATACAGTAGACGATCATAGGATATCCCAGCACTTTGTGTCTATAATAAATGCAATAAGCTCACATAGTTGCTGTCACGAACTCCACACAGTTGTCACTGAGTAGTGGATATTAATTTTACACTAAGGAAACATATTCTTACAAATTCCTTTTTAATGAGATTTTAGCTTGGCAGATCTTATTTCTTCGTCAATAAAACTCATGAAAGCAACTGTTTATGTCAAATTGTTTTGTATCCCTGGTTGTCCTGTAAATAACATTTTAAAAACACTTCATTGTGAGGCTAAATATAAGGTCTGGACATGCATAAATGAAAGTAGTGCGGGAAAACTATTTATATATATAAATTAAGATCAGATTAAATTGATTAATGGAGCCCGTGCTCCTGCAGCCGTTTAGATGTGTATCTGGCCCAGGACTAAGAGATATTGACACCACAAGTCTTTGCTCATTGACAAGCATGTGGCAGGAGCTGCCACTCCTTTGGCAGAAAATAAACTTAACACGAGTTAAGTAGACAAAGTCAAATACCTAGCAGTGAGTCAATCTGGCTTCTTAAATCAGTGGCATGCAGCGCAATCAAGATGAGAGGAAAGGACAGAGACAGCTAAACCTGCTATAGCTGCTAAGTAGAATATGTTTTGCACATCAATTGAATCGAGCCATAGTGATATTTTTTTGGGGGGGGGGGGTTCTTGTTTGTGATTCTAAAGTTGATTGATATTGCTAAACTTTATATTTAAAAATATTCCATTATAATTCTTGTTAAATGTTAACCAGTTAAATATATTTAAAAAAAAATCTTAAATATCTTCTTGCGGCGACCCATCCCGGATCCGGTATCGTGACTACGGCTCAAGCTCATTACCATAACGCAAAATGCAAAAAAATATTCTTAGAAATATTTAACCTCCACACGTTAACAAGTCCAATAGCTCAAATGAAAGATAAACACCTTGTTCATCTACCCAGCAAGCCAGATTTCTAAAATGTTTTACGGCGAAAACATAGCACATATTTATATTAGACCACCACCGAAACAAAAGACGAGAGGCAGCCATTTTGTCCCAGAAAATATAAAATTATAAAAGCAGGATTAAAAAATAAATCATTCACTAACCTTTTGAAAATCTTCATCAGATGACAGTAATAGTACATGTTACCCAATACATTTATTATTTTTTCAATAATATGCCATTTATATCCATAAATCTCGGTTTACAATGACGACATTTCAAAAAAATGCTACTCAAATGTCCGGAGAAATGATGATAGCTCTGACAGATAACGTCAGATAACAAGCAATAAACATGACTAAATATACATGTTCTACATATAGTTACAAAGATACACTTCTTCTTAATGCAACCGCTGTATTACATTTATTTTTAACGTTACAGAATTAGTTCACTGGCTATACAATGAGACGGCGCTCAGATATTAGCAGTATGTCTCCTCTACGTTTGGAGTCCACAGAAACCCAAAATAACCACATAAATATTCCCTTACCTTTGATGTTCTTCGATCAGAAGACGTAGAAGGAGTCATACTTACCCAATACATCGTTTGGTTTCACGTTGTGCGTCTCTGTATTAGCATATGCTAACAGCTTCAGCTGAAATGCACCCAAAATTACTTCTGGTCCCACACTCTTGCGCATCAAAACTTCAAATTTACATATTATATGTCGACTAAACTGGTCAAACTATGTGCAGAATCGAGCTTTATGATGTTTTTAACATGTAAAACAATGATCAGCGCGAACAGACAAACCGCCTTCAATTGCTGTTACTTGGAAAAGAACGTGCCCCAAATCGGCCGCGCGCAATAGAGTGCATGTATTTGAGAGTGACACGAACATTTTCGCCCACCAAACGACGAGGGCTCACGGGATTCTCACAATAAACGCGCCATTTGAAAGCAGGCATCGCGCTGAACACATACATACTGTTCCTAGATCGGTAGCTGCCTGGGGAGGGTGGGGGCGATGACGTCAAAGTTGACCCAACTTTTCTCTTGACAAGAGAGAGTTTGGGAGAAAGGCTGCCCTGAGAGTTCTGCTTTACATACAGACATAATTTAAACGGTTTTAGAAACTTTAGAGTGTTTTCTATTCAATAATAATTGAATTATATGCATATATTAGCAATTTTGGGAAAAAATATTTTCAGTTTACTATGGGCACGCACTTCCTCCAAAGGGGGCAGTATTGAGGCCTAGTCTTAAGAGGATATTTATATTCAAGAGATATTCTCTCCATGAAAATGAATACAAATATTGTACAATTAAGGTTTTACAAATTGTCTGCTATGCCTTCGGTCTTTTATTTAAATATGTAAAGTGTATCTTAAATCATCATGTTACACCATTGATTTTTAACCCAATACAACTGGTTAGCTCTGCTCTCAGTCTATGAAGGGCTGTAAATTCGCCACCACAAAAGTATGGCATTGGTTGAAGCTCAATGTTAAATCTCCCTACCATTATATCTAAGCAAATATGACACCAATGCAGATGAAAATCAACTTGATTGGCGGTACACAACACACTCCCCGCCTCTTGTCATGAGCCGTCTGGGCGTTACCGAGAACCACATACCAGACTTTTAACAGGGTTGTTGGCATTAGGGAGGGGGAAAATGAATTTATTCCCCTGACCTAGCTCAATATCAAGGCGTTGGCTAAGAACAAGACTATAGTTTCTATAAAGTGAACATTAGACTTGCCACCTTTCGTATTTAATACATTTGTAGGGTCATCTATGTAAACTGTTGGCCTTGATACTTGTGTGTAATCAGAGCACAAACAAATAAGATAGAGAATGTCCTTGGCTGCTATTTTTCTAGCCAACTAAAATTGACCAGTAATATTAGCTAGTTAGTTACAAGCAAGGCTGTAGCATTATCTGTATAGACTGATCGTTCGCCGGCACAACTCAATCTCCCACATTCTTCCACAAAGCATAGCTAGCTAACTAAGTGAAGTTAGTCAACATCAAACTTTGGGAAACTGCCACACTGCTAATGTACAGTGGGGAGAACAAGTATTTGATAAACTGCCGATAGAGGTCTGTAATTTTTATCATAGGTACACTTCAACTGTGAGAGACGGAATCTAAAACAAAAATCCAGAAAATCACATTGTATGATTTTTAAGTAATTCATTTGCATTGTATTGCATGACATAAGTATTTGATCACCTACCAACCAGTAAGAATTCCGGCTCTCACAGACCTGTTCGTTTTTCTTTAAGAATTCCACCTGTTCCCCACTCATTACCTGTATTAACTGCACCTGTTTGAACTCGTTACCTGTATAAAAGACACCTGTCCACACACTCAATAAAACAGACTCCAACCTCTCCACAATGGCCAAGACCAGAGAGCTGTGTAAGGACATCAGGGTTAAATTGTAGACCTACACAAGGCTGGGATGGGCTACAGGACAAGAGGCAAGCAGCTTGGTGAGAAGGCAACAACGCAATTATTATACTCCTCTGTCAATGCAATTCATCTTGTCATTATAATAAAAAAATCGTCATCCAAGTAAAAAGTATCCAGGGGGTGCGAGTATCAAAATAATGCATTCATGACAGGGTTCATGGCACAAGCGTTAACTTCACCCCCATAGGATCGAAAGGTCCTGTGTTTGCTTCTCGGAGGAGACATTTTGACCATTCTCTTTTGACTCCCCTCTCACAGTCCCGACACACACACACCGGCCCACATGCACAGTGGGTGCTTATTTCCAATTATTAGGTGGTTCTTAAAAGAGCATTGTTGAGTAACAATGGACAGTGACTGTGGTGTATGTACTACTGCACGCATCTTGCTACTACAGGAGAGGACAGAACGGTGGAGACCAACTCTCAAGGAATATGTTGTTGCTCTCATCCATCAGAAGCACTCCACCACTATAGTATATCCCAGGGACACAGTGCTTAACTTTTTATGGCTGCAGGGGCAGTATTGAGTAGCTTGGATGAAAGGTGCCCATATCAAACGGCCTGCTCCTCAGTCATAGTTGCTAATATTTGCATATTTTTATTAGTATTGGATAGAACACACTCTGAAGTTTCTAAAACTGTTTAAATGATGTCTGTGAGTATAACAGAACTCACTTCCTGTTTTTTTCTGGAGGTGGCAGATTTTCAACCAAGGTCTCATTGAAATTACAGTGAGATATGGGTGAGTTTTCACTTCCTACGCCTTCCACTAGATGTCAGCAGTCAATAGAACTTTGTCTGATGACTCTAATGTGAAGGGGGGTCGATTGACACAGGAAATAGTCACCACAGCCATGAGTGGACCATGCTTTCACCAGGCGCGTTCACAGGGGAAGGACTTGCGTTCCATCGCTCATCTAAAGTCATTCTAATTCTCTGGTTGGAACGTTATTCAAGATATATGTAAACAACATTCTAAAGATTTGATTCAGTACATCGTTTGACATGTTTCTACTGACTGTTATGGAACTTTTGGACATTCCGTCACGTTATAGTGGATGGGCTTTGTGACTTTGGAATTGTTTACCAAACGTGCTAACCAATGTAGCTAATCGGACATAAATAACGGACATTTTCGAACAAATCAAGCATTTATTGTGGACCTGAGATTTCTAGGACTGCATTCTGATGAAGTTCATCAAAGATAAGGAAACATTTATCATGTATTTTCTGGTTTCTGTTGACTCCAACATGGAGGCTAATTTGGCTACTGTTTTGAGCGCCTTCTCAGATTATTGCATGGGTTGCTTTTTCCGTAAACTCTTTTTGAAATCTGACACAGTGGTTGCATTAAGGAGAGGTTTATCTATAATTCCATGTGTGATGAGTATTTCTGTTGAAACGATGTGGCTATGCAAAATCACTTGATATTTTTGGAACTCGTGAATCTAACGCGTCAATGTAAACATTTTATATAAATATGAACTTTATGAAACAAAACATGCATGTATCGTGTAACATGAAGTCCTATGAGTGTCATCTGATGAAGATAATTCAAGGTTATTTTATCTTTATTTCTGATTTTTGTGAATGTTATATTTTGCTGAAAATGGCTGTGCTTATTGTGGTTTGGTGGAGATCTAACATAATCGTTTGTAGTGCTTTCACTGAAAAGCCTATTTGAAATTGGACACTTTGGTGGGATTAACAATGAGAATAGCTTTAAAATGATATAAGACACATGTATGTTTTAGGAATTGTAATTATGAGATTTGTGGTTTGAATTTGGCGCCCTCTATTTTCACTGGTAGTTGTCATATCGATTACGATATCGGGATTGCAGCCATAACAGGTTAATGGCAGGGTGGCCGATTATTTTTCCTGAAATGCGTACACATGCTGATTGATGGAGCATGCCCTGCCTGGTTCCTCCTGAAGACCACAATCAGCTCCCTTGTTTTGCTGACATTGAGGGAGAGGTTGTTTACCTGGCACCACACTGTAATAGTGCCTACCTCCTCCCTGTCGGTCGTCTCGTCATTGTTGGTAATCAGAGTTGTTTTGCTCAAAGCGTAAGAAAAAGGTGTTTAGCTCTTCCGGTAAGGTGGCATTGGTGTCTGCGGCATAACTGGCTTTCTTTTTGATCATTAGAAGCCCCTGTCACATACACCTGTATCTGACCTGCTGAAGTGCTCCTCTACTGTGTCACTCTATTTGTCTTGCTATCTGGATCAATCTACGTAGGTCGTATTTGTACTGATTAACCATACAGTTTCCGCCTGTGTTTATAAGCAGCATCTCTCTCCTTCAGTTTCCTGATAAGGCTGCCTTCAATCCACAGTTTTTGGTTCAGATAAGTTTTGAAAGACAACATCACATCTATGCATTTTTTGTATGAGTCCGGTGACTGAGTCGTCGTATTTGTTGATTTTATTCCCAGAGGCGACCAGGAACATATTTCAGTTCATGTGATCAAAACAGTCTTGGCGCATGGATTCTGATTGGTCAGACCAGTGTTGTACAGACCCGATCCCCGGAAATGATCTTGAGTCTTTGAAGTGGAATGGGATTAGTGTGGTGTGTGAAAAATCCAATACTTTCAGTTGCATGCAATACAAATCACATTATTGTGGGAGCACCTCCTCTATGAATTAGGCGGAGAAGGTTTGAACCCTAAGCAACCTGCATACACGTTGTTTGAAGTACAATAGACCGACAAAGCTACTGTAGTATGTCAAAGCTGTGTGCTGGAAATCCTTAGTAGTGCATGGGTGAAGTAGACATTGTGGTGCGCATATGCATTGTCTTTCTTTTTTGGGCTTCAGACCAATGCCTACTTCTCACTTAAAACATGTATTTTGTGCTGACTGTTACATGGGGCTCTCCCAGTGCCACCGAGGCCTCAGCTTGGCCCTCGGCCAACCCTTCCAGTTAATTGAATTGATGCTGGCCACTGCGAGCGTCCGTTGCAGCTCTAAAATATACAGCAGAGGCCTCTGGAAAACAGGACAATTATTAGAAATGCAGTAACGAGGGCTGACAGAAGTGTGAAATCTGGGGCCCTTTACCGGTCACAGTTCAAAATCCCCATTAAACCGCTGTTGGAGATAAGCAGGGAGAAAGGATGCAGGGCCACAATTACTGGAGACCAAGAGAGATCTACGCTGATCCAATCATACACAGCGTCCAAAAGCATCGCCTTGTCAACCGTTCAATTTGAACGGAGGGGAGAGGAAAACAAGTAAATATTGTTTACATAAATACAATTTAGGACATGATATTTCCAAGGCTTGAGCCACTAAATTAGAGTGCTTTGAAAATTGTGTTATTTAAAAGAGGAAGTAAAGATAAAATCTGAAATTGGCCCCCGAACACACAGAAATAGTAAATTATTTGTGAGCTGAGCTGGCACATTCTTGATCCCTACGACACAATTTCATATGGTATGTGAGTTAACCACAACACCCTGTTTGTGTAACTGTGACTGTGGACTCACTTTATTCAAAGGACAGAAAAAACTAAAGGCAACAGCTGCCACAAAACCATATCTCCTTTGAAACCCAGATCCAATACATTTTTCATATTGATGATATGATTCCAGATTCCACACTTTGAGGTAGTTTTACAAGTACTTTTTCTGTTAGTGAAAGTGATCATTGTCTAACAGGCAAAATGAGCAGTGTAGCTCTTATCTGGTCTGTGAAATAAACTATATTTCTCTGACAATGAGTCTTGAGCCTGGTATGTGTGCACAGTCCTGTGGAGAGTAGGTGTGTGTGTACCAAGCAGCAAGTTAAAAGTCCTGACATATTGCAAACGCTGTGACTAAGATCACTTGGCTAATGTCCATCAGACAGCCACTGAGTGTTGGTGGGTAAGGTTGAAGGTTAATAATACACTTAGACTGTTGATTACTGTGACTCTGCATCATCTGTGAGCTGAAGGCTGTAGTTCCACCCTCAGGTTAAGTGTAAGAAAACCTGTAGATTTGTTAATAGATCTGTTGAAATAGAAAAATAAATGTGTATACTGTAGCCAAGTTGTATAAGTGCACGTTGTGGCTGAATAACATGTAATGTGTTGAAATCATGAAATTAAATTAAATTAAAAGAAAAACTTTGTGAATTGATGAAACTATGATTGCAATGTGTTAACGTACCGTATGTTAACACTGTATTGTGTTGATAATTTCCTATTAAGCAAAAGACCTTTAAAGCTGCAGGTATGGGTGGTTAGAGGCGTGTCCAACACACTAGTGCCATTTTGAATTAGGCCTGCAGGCCAATGGTTTGGAGAGAACCTGGCATTGAGGGGATGTGACTAAGCGGGCCCGGGTTGAACCGAGCTATGGCCCGTCACGTGACCGGGTGAAGTTGGAAAGGGAGGCACGCCCTGCTCAAATCGAGCAGCAATCTGTGCCTCTCGGTCATGTTGTCAGCAAGGCAGAAACATGTCACATCTCTTTTTCATAAAATATGTTATGATTTTCAAACTAGGTTTAATTGGGAATGCAGATGAAGCGTTTTTATCAAAAGCTATCACCTTTGCAATTGCTTTTCACCCGGGGCAAAGTCCGCCCACCAGGGTGCCAAGACAGTTTAATTGATTCCACAGTCCTCTTCCACACTGCTTTAGTGTAAATAGGCCTTGAATAGTTCAGAACCATCCGTTTCCATTTGAACTTTTGAATTTAAACTACACCAACGTCATTGTTTGCTTGCGTGACCTTTGCACAATCAAAACAAAATGCCATGCTTGCTATCTTGGCTAGCTATATGACTGTTTAATACGTTAGCTGTTTTAGACAAAAGTTTCGCCAAGCAAGATAAATTAATATTCAATCAGTACTGAGTGAATCAAAAACATCAAAAGCTTCCTGTCATCACCAGACTGTCCGGAGTGCCAAGTCTAGGACAAAAAGGCTTCTCAGCAGTTTTTAAAGAAAAAGCCATATCACAGACTGGCTAATAAAAATAAAATATTAAGATGGGCAAAAGAACAGACACTGGACAGAGGAGCTCTGCCTAGAAGGCCAACATCCCGGAGTCGCCTCATTACAGTTGACGTTGAGACTGGTGTTTTAGTCATTTACAACATTAACCTCTCTGAACCACGCTACAGCGAAAGCAATACAAGCTTTTGTACGTTTATCGATCGCTCGACAAAACAATAAGTACACTTAGCATCAGGTAACTTGGTCACGAAAATCAGAAAAGCAATCAAATTAATAGTTTACTGTCGTCTCAGATGATCTCCGGATGTTTCCACTCACGAGACTCCCAGTTAGGCAACAAATGTTTATTTTGTTCCATAAAGATATTTTTTATATCCAAATACCTCCGTTAGTTTGGTGCGTTATTCAAGGAATCCACCGGATAGAGTGGTCATGACAACGCAGACAAAAATTCCAAATTATATCCATAATGTCCACAGAAATATGTCAAACGGTTTTTATAATCAATCCTCGGGGTGTTTTTTAAATATCTATTCGATAATATATCAACCGGGACAGTTGGACAGTTGGCTTTTCACTAGGACCGGGAGTAACAATGGAGGACTTTCTCTTTTGCGCACAACTCACTCTGAGAGCCCCCCACCTATCCACTTACGCAATGTGGTCGTTCACGCTCATTCTTCAAAATAAAAGCCTGAAACTATGTCTAAAGGCTGTTGACACCTTAGGGAAGCCATAGAAAAAGGAATCTGGTTAATATCCCTTTAAATGGGCAATAGGGATGCTTAAGAACAGAGAGGTTTCCAAAAACAGGGGCACTTCCTGATTGGATTTTCCTCAGGTTTTAGCCTGCAATATTAGTTCTGTTTAACTCACAGACAAAATTTTGACCATTTTGGAAACTTTAGAGTGCTTTCTATCCTAATCTGTCAATTATATGCATATTCTAGCATCTGGTCCTGAGAAATAGGCCGTTTACTTTGGGAACTTTATTTTTACAAACATAAAAAAGTGCCCCCTAGCTTCAAGAGGTTTTAACAATGCCTGTACTGTATTTCTGATAACTTTTATGTTATTTTAATGACCAAAATATGTGTTTTTCTTTCAAAAACAAGGACATTTCTAAGTGACCCCAAACTTGAACAGTAGTGTATGTTGTTGCTCTCATCCGTCAGATGTACTTCACCCCTAAGGTACATCCCAGGGACACAGTGCTTAATGGCAGGGTGGCGGATTATGTTCCCTGAAATGCATTCACCAGTTGATTGATGGAGAGCCGGGTCCTCTCTATGCACTTCTTTATCTTCTGGTCCCACTAGAACATCCAACTCCTCCACTGCAATATCAGAGAAGACCACTGTTGTACCGGGAAACATCCGGATGACCACCTCTAAATCTGTACATCTGCCACACCAGTGCCATCCCCTTGATGTAACAAAGTTGTTTCCGTCTAGGTGGATGATTAGGATGTCAGGGGAAGAAGTAACATAGGCCCTCTGCTGGTGCAGAACACCGAGGAGTTTATGCCACGCCTTGCTCCCCGAGCCACCTAATGTGACAGTCAATAAAGTACAGTATGTATATAGTTAATGGGTAGGCTACATGTTGATTATTTGTGTTTTCGCTTCCCTTCTAAAAAATCAGCCGTTAATATTAAATAAATACAAATAACTACATTTTTTTGTTGCCATTTGTCATTATTGTGTATTTGTACATTTATTGGTGTGTTATGCTGTATTGTAATGTTGTATAATAATGTTGCTTGATATAATTCTGGTCTAAAAAATTTAAAAACTAAAAATGTAATTTTAAGTGAGAGGAAGGCATTGGTCTAAAGCTGAAAAAGAAAGGAAAGTCACATGTGCATCACAATGCCTACAGGACCCAACTTACAAAGCTTGTAGAGGTCTGTAATTTCTATCATAGGTACACTTCAATGGTGAGAGACGGAATCTGAAAAAAAATCCAGAAAATCACATTTTATGATTTTTAAGTAATTCATTTGCATTTTATTGCATTACATAAGTATTTGATACATCAGAAAAGCAGAACTTAATATTTGGTACAGAAACCTTTGTTTGCAATTACAGAGATCATAAGTTTCCTGTTGTTCTTGAACAGGTTTGCACACACTGCAGCAGGGATTTTGGCCCACTCATCCATACAGACCTTCTCCAGATCCTTCAGGTTTCGGGGCTGTCACTGGGCAATACAGACTTTCAGCTCCCTCCAAAGATTTTCTATTGGGTTCAGGTCTGGAGACTGGCTAGGCCACTCCAGAACCTTGAGATGTTTCTTATGGAGCCACTCCTTAGTTGCCCTGGCTGTGTGTTTTGGGTCGTTGTCATGCTGGAAGACCCAGCCACGACCCATCTTCAATGCTCTTACTAAGGGAAGGAGGTTGTTGGCCAAGATCTCGCGACACATGGCCCTATCCATCCTCCCCTCAATACGGTGCTGTCATTATGTCCCCTTTGCAGAAAAGCATCCCCAAAGAATGATGTTTCTACCTCCATGCTTGGGATGGTGTTCTTGGGGTTGTACTCATCCTTCTTCTTCCTCCAAACACGGCGAGTGGAGTTTAGACCAAAAAGCTCTATTTTTGTCTCATCAGACCACATGACCTTCTCCCATTCCTCCTCTGGATCATCCAGATGGCCATTGGCAAACTTCAGACGGGCCTGGACATGCACTGGCTTGAGCAGGGGGACCTTGCGTGCGCTGCAGGATTTTAATCCATGATGGCGTAGTGTGTTACTAATGGTTTTCTTTGAGACTGTGGTCCCAGCTCTCTTCAGGTCATTGACCAGGTCCTGCCGTGTAGTTCTGGGCTGATCTCTCACCTTCCTCATGAACATTGATGCCCCACGAGGTGAGATCTTGCATGGATCCCCAGACCGAGGGTGATTGACCATCATCTTGAACTTCTTCCATTTTCTAATAATTGCGCCAACAGTTGTTGCCTTCTCACCAAGCTGCTTGCCTATTGTCCTGTAGACCATCCCAGCCTTGTACAGGTCTACAATTTTAGCCCTGATGTCCTTACACAGCTCTCTGGTCTTGGCCATTGTGGAGAGGTTGGAGTCTGTTTGATTGAGTGTGTGGACAGGTGTCTTTTATACAGGTAACGAGTTCAAACAGGTGCAGTTAATACAGGTAATGAGTGGAGAACAAGGAGGGCTCCTAAAGAAAAACTAACAGGTCTGTGAGAGCCGGAATTCTTACTGGTTGGTAGGTGATCAAATACTTATGTCATGCAATAAGATGCAAATTAATTACTTAAAAATCATACGTGATTTTCTGGATTTTTGTTTTAGATTCTGTCTCTCACAGTTGAAGTGTACCTGTAATAAATAAAATTACAGACCTATCCATGCTTTGTAAGTAGGAAAACCTGCAAAATCGGCAGTGTATCAAATACTTGTTCTCCCCACTGTATTTGAAAAATAAAACACTAATATATCTTAATTAGATAAGTATTCAACTCCCTGAGTCAATAAATGTTAGAATCACCTTTGGCAGCGATTACAGCTGTGAGTCTTTCTGGGTAAGTCTCTAAGAGCTTTGCACACTTGGATTGTACAATATTTGCACATTATTATTTTAAAAATTCTTCAAGCTCTGTGAAGTTGGTTGTTGATTATTGCTTGACAGCCATTTTCATGTGTTGCCATAGATTTTCAAGCTGATTTTAGATCAAATCTGTAACTAGGCCACTCAGGAACATTCAATATCAACTTGGTAAGCAACTCCAGTGTATATTTGGACTTGTGTTTTAGGTTATTGGCCCTCCCAGTGTACCTGTACCAGGTTTTCCTCTAGGATTTTGCCTGTGCTTAGCTCTATTCTGTTTATTTTATCCCAATAAAATTCTCCCTAGTCCTTGCCGATACCCATAAGCATACCCATAACATGATGCAGCCACCACCATGTTTGAAAATATGAAGAGTGGTACTGAGTGATGTGTTGTTTTGGATTTGCCCCATATAGTGCTTTGTATTCAGGACCTTAAGTTAATTTCTTTGCCACATTTTTTGCAGTTATATTTTTTGTGCCTTATTGCAACAGGATGAAAGTTTTGGAATATTTATTTTATGTACAGACTTTCTTCTTTTCACTCTGTCAGTTAGGTTAGTATTGTGGAGTAGACACCTTGTCAGCCATGAAAGGACTTCACTGGACTCTACATCCTGAGTTTTCTGTGGATTTTAACAAAGCTAATCTAAGATCAATACTCCCTAAATTCTATCAGCATATCGAATGTGTGACACGAGCTGGCGTAATTCTGGATCATTGCTACTCGAACTTCCGCGATGCATACAAATACCTCCCTCGCCCTGCCTTCGACAAATCTGACCATTAACCATTTTGTTGCTCCCAGCCTCTAGAAAGAAACTAAAACAGGAAATGCCCATGCTCAGGTCAATACAACGCTGGTCTGACCAACTGGATTCCATGCTTGTGGACTGGGATATGTTCCGGATAGCCTCAGACAACAACATTGATGTATACGCTGACTCGGTGAGTGAGTTTATTAGCAAGTGCATCAGAGATGTCGTATCCACTGTGACTATTAAAACCTTCCCTAACCAGAAACCATGGATAAATGGCAACAATCGCTCAAAACTGAAAGCGCGAACAACCGCTTTTAATTATGGCAAGGCGACCGGAAACTTATTAGAACACAAACAGTGCAGCTATTCCCTCAGCAAGGCAATCAAACAAGCAAAGAATCAGTATAGTGGCAAAGTAGAGTCGCAATTCAACGGCTCAAACACGAGACGTATGTGGCAGGGTCTACAGTCAATCACGGATTACAAAAAGAATACCAGCCCCGAAGGGGACATCAACGTCTTACTCCCAGACAAATTAAATAACTTCTTTGCTCACTTTGAGGGCAATACAATGCCACTGACACTGCCCACTACCAAAGCCTGTGGGCTCTTCTTTTCCATGGCCAATGTGAGTAAAACATTTAAACGTGTTAACCCTCGCAGGGCTGCCGGCCCAGACGGCTTCCCTAGCCGCGTCCTCGAGAGCCAGACCAGCTGGCTGGTGTGTTTACGGACATATTCAACCAATCCCTATCCCAGTCTGTTGTCCCCACATGCTTGGCCACCATTGTTCCTGTTCTCAAGAAAGCTAAGGTAGCTGAAATGACTATCGCCCCATTGCACTCACTTCTGTCATCATGAAGTGCTTTGAGAAGACGAGTTAAGGATCATATCACCTCCACCCTACCTGATAGCCTAGACTCACTCCAATTTTCTTACCGCCCCAATAGGTCCACTGACGATGCAATCGCCATCACACTGCACATTGCCCTATCCCATCTGGACAAGAGGAATACCGAGGTAAGAATGTTGTTCATTGACTACAGTTCAGCATTTAACACCATAGTACCCTCCAAACTCGTCATTAAGCTCGAGACCCTGGGTCTTGACCCCGCCCTGTGCAACTGGGTCCTGGACATTTTGACGGGTGGTGAAGGTAGAAAACAACATCTCCACTCCGCTGATCCTCAACACTGGGGCCCCACAAGGGTGCGTTCTTAGCCCTCTCCTGTACTCCCTGTCCACCCATGACTGCATGTCCATGTATGCTTCCAATGCAATCATCAAGTTGCAGACGACACTACAGTGGTAGGCCTGATTACCAACAACGACGAGACGGCCTACAGGGAGTAAGTGAGGGCCCTTCGGGTGTGGTGTCAGGAAAATAACCTCTCACTCAACGTCAACAAAACAAAGGAGATTATCGTGGACTACAGGAAACAGCAGAGGGAGCACCCCCATCCACATCGACGGGACAGTAGTAGAGAAGGTGGAAAGTTTTAAGTTCCTCGGCGTACAGATCACGGTCAAACTAAAATGGCCCACCCACACAGACAGACAGGCTGAAGAAATTTGGCTTGTCATCTAAAACACTCACAAACATTTACAGATATACAATCGAGAGCATCCTGTCGGACTGTATCACCGCCTGGTATGGCAATTGCACCGCCCTCAAATGCAAGGCTCTCCAGAGGGTAGTGCGGTCTTTAAAACACATCAGAGGGCAAACTACCTTCCCTCAAGGACACCTAGAGCACCCGATGTCACAGGAAGGTCAAAAAGACCATCAAGGACAACAACCACCCAAGCCACTGCCTATTCACCCCGCTATCATCCAAAAGGCGAGATCAGTACAGGTGCATCAAAGCTGGGACCAAGAGACTGAAAAACAGATTCTATCTCAAGGCCATCAGACTGTTAAACAGCCATCACTAACATAGAGAGGCTGCTGCTAACATGCAGACTCAAATCTCTGGCCACATAAATAAATCGACTTAAAGGTATTACTTGTCACTTTAAATAACGCCACTTTAATAATGTTTACATATCCAATATTACTCATCTCATATGTACACTGCTCAAAAAAATAAAGGGAACACTAAAATAACACCTCCGAGATCTGAATGAATGAAATATTATTTTTAAATACTTTTTTCTTTACATAGTTGAATGTGCTGACAACAAAATCACACAAAAATGATCGATGGAAATTATATTTATCAACCCATGGATGTCTGGATTTGGAGTCACACTCAAAATTAAAGTGGAAAACCACACTACAGGCTGATCCAACTTTGATGTAATGTCCTTAAAACAAGTCAAAATGAGTCTCAGTCGTTTGTGTGGCCTCCACGTGCCTGTATGACCTTGCTACAATGCCTGGGCATGCTCCTGATGAGGTGGGGGATGGTCTCCTGAGGGATCTCCTCCCAGACCTGGACTAAAGCATCCGCCAACTCCTGGACAGTCTGTGGTGCAACGTGGCATTGGTGGATGGAGCGAGACATGATGTCCCAGATGTACTCAATTGGATTCAGGTCTGGGGAACGGGCGGGCCAGTTCATAGCATCAAGGCCTTCCTCTTGCAGGAACTGCTGACACACTCCAGCCACATGAGGTCTAGCATTGTCTTGCATTAGGAGGAACTCAGGGCCAACCGCACCAGCATATGGTCTCACAAGGGGTCTGAGGATCTCGTCTCATCTCATCCCTCTTACCACCCTCATGGAGTCTGTTTCTGACCGTTGGAGCAGACACATGCACATTTGAGGCCTGCTGGAGGTAATTTTGCAGGGCTCTGGCAGTGCTCCTCCTGCTCCACCTTGCACAAAGGCGGAGGTAGCGGTCCTGCTGCTGGGTTGTTGCCCTCCTACGGCCTCCTCCACGTCTCCTGATGTACTGGCCTGTCTCCTGGTAGCGCCACCATGCTCTGGACACTACGCTGACAGACACAGCAAACCTTCTTGCCACAGCTCGCATTGATGTGCCATCCTGGATGAGCTGCATTCCCTGAGCCACTTGTGTGGGTTGTAGACTCCGTCTCATGCTACCACTAGAGTGAAAGCACCGCGAGCATTCAAAAGTGACCAAAACATCAGCCAGGAAGCATAGGAACTGAGAAGTGGTCTGTGGTCACCACCTGCAAAACCACTCCCTTATTGGGGGTGTCTTGCTAATTGCCTATAATTTCCACCTGTTGTCTATTCCATTTGCACAACAGCATGTGAAATCTATTGTCAATCAGTGTTGTTTCCTAAGTGGACAGTTTGATTTCACAGAAGTGTGATTGACTTAGTTACATTGTGTTGTATAAGTGTTCCCTTTATTTTTTTGAGCAGTGTATTTGCTGTATTCTATACCATCGTCTGCATCTTGCCTATGCCACACAGCATCGTTCATCCATATATTTATATGTACAGTTGAAGTCGGAAGTTTACATATACATATACAGTGCCTTGCAAAAGTATTCGGCCCCCTTGAACTTTGCGACCTTTTGCCACATTTCAGGCTTCAAACATAAAGATATAAAACTGTATTTTTTTGTGAATAATCAACAAGTGGGACACAATCATGAAGTGGAACAACATTTATTGGATATTTCAAACTTTTTTAATAAATCAAAAACTGAAAAATTGGGCGTGCAAAATTATTCAGCCCCTTTACTTTCAGTGCAGCAAACTCTCTCCAGAAGTTCAGTGAGGATCTCTGAATGATCCAATGTTGACCTAAATGACTAATGATGATAAATACAATCCACCTGTGTGTAATCAAGTCTCCATATAAATGCACCTGCACTGTGCTAGTCTCAGAGGTCCGTTAAAAGCGCAGAGAGCATCATGAAGAACAAGGAACACACCAGGCAGGTCCGAGATACTGTTGTGAAGAACTTTAAAGCCGGATTTGGATACAAAAAGATTTCCCAAGCTTTAAACATCCCAAGGAGCACTGTGCAAGCGATAATATTGAAATGGAAGGAGTATCAGACCACTGCAAATCTACCAAGACCTGGCCGTCCCTCTAAACTTTCAGCTCATACAAGGAGAAGACTGATCAGAGATGCAGCCAAGAGGCCCATGATCACTCTGGATGAACTGCAGAGATCTACAGCTGAGGTGGGAGACTCTGTCCATAAGACAACAATCAGTCGTATATTGCAGAAATCTGGCCTTTATGGAAGAGTGGCAAGAAGAAAGCCATTTCTTAAAGATATCCATAAAAAGTGTCGTTTAAAATTTGCCACAAGCCACCTTTGAGACACACCAAACATGTGGAAGAATGTGCTCTGGTCAGATGAAACAAAAATTTAACTTTTTGGCAACAATGCAAAACGTTATGTTTGGCGTAAAAGCAACACAGCTCATCACCCTGAACATACCATCCCCACTGTCAAACATGGTGGTGGCAGCATCATGGTTTGGGCCTGCTTTTCTTCAGCAGGGACAGGGAAGATGGTTAAAATTGATGGGAAGATGGATGGAGCCAAATACAGGACCATTCTGGAAGAAAACCTGATGGAGTCTGCAAAAGACCTGAGACTGGGACTGAGATTTGTCTTCCAACAAGACAAATCTACAAGGAATGGTTCAAAAATAAACATATCCAGGTGTTAGAATGGCCAAGTCAAAGTCCAGACCTGAATCCAATCGAGAATATGTGGATAGAACTGAAAACTGCTGTTCACAAATGCTCTCCATCCAACCTCACTGAGCTCGAGCTGTTTTGCAAGGAGGAATGGGAAAAAATGTCAGTCTCTCGATGTGCAAAACTGATTGAGATATACCCCAAGCCACTTACAGCTGTAATCACAGCAAAAGGTGGCGCTACAAAGTATTAACTTAAGGGGGCTGAATAATTTTGCACGCCCAATTTTTCAGTTTTTGATTTGTTAAAAAAGTTTGAAATATCCAATAAATGTCGTTCCACTTCATGATTGTGTCCCACTTGTTGTTGATTCTTCACAAAAAAAATACAGTTTTATATTGTCACGCCTTGGTCATTGTGTTTTCGTTATATATTTGGTCAGGCCAGGGTGTGACATGGGTTTATATATTGTATTTTCGTATTGGGGTTTGTAGTATTTGGGATTGCGGCTGAGTAGGGTGTGTCTAGTATAGGCTTGGCTGCCTGAGGCGGTTCTCAATCAGAGTCAGGTGATTCTTGTTGTCTCTGATGGGGAACCGTATTTAGGTAGCCTGGGTTTCACTGTGTATTTCGTGGGTGATTGTTCCTGTCTCTGTGTAGTTTCACCAGATAGGCTGTAATTAGGTTTCACGTTCCGTTTGTTGTTTTTGTATTTGTATAGTTATTTCATGTGTCACTTTTTTCATTAAAATCATGAGTAACCACCACGCTGCATTTCGGTCCGACTCTCTTTCGACAAACGAAGAACGCCGT